>NC_064921.1:187862238-188165268 GCF_023897955.1 Schistocerca gregaria
AATTGTCCAGAATGTTCTTCGAACCAAGTGCGAACAGCTGTGTCCTGGTGATATGGCGCATTGTCATCCATAAAATTTCGATCGTTCCATCAACGGCTCAAAATGGTCCCCAAGTAGCAGTTGGACCAGAGGGCACAGTCCAATCCATGTAAACAAAGCCCACACCCTTATGGAGCCGCCACCAGCTTGTACAGTGCCTTGTTGACAACTTGGGTCCACGGCTTCGTGGGGCCTGCTATCAGCTTTGACAAGGTCACGATTTACCAGTCGTCTAAGGTCCAGTAGATGTGGTCACGAACCCAGGAGAGGCACTGCAGGCGATGTCGTATTGTCAGCAAAAGCATTCGCGACGGTCGTCTGCTACCGTAGCCCATTAACGCCAAATTTTGCCACACTATCCTGACAGGCAATGACTGAAATATGGTATTCTCGACACACTGTCGACACTATGGTTCTCGGAGTCTTGAATCCCCTAACGATTCCCGAAATGGACTGTCTAGCTCCAACTACTACCACTCTGCATTCAGAGTATATTGATTCCCGTTGTGCGTCCATAACAACGAGGGAAACCTTTTCACATAAAACACCGGAGTACAAATGACAGGTCTGCCAATGTCCTGCCCTTTTATACGTTGTGTACGATATACTGCCGCCGATCTATATACAGGATGTTACAAGAAGGTACGGCCAAACTTTCAGGGAACATTCCTCACACACAAAGAAAGAAAATATGTTATGTGAACATGTGTCCGGAAACGCTTACTTTCCATGTTAGAGCTCATTTTATTACTTCTCTTCAAATCACATTAATCATGGAATGGAAATACACAGCAACAGAACGTACCAGCGTGACTTCAGACACTGTGTTACAGGAAATGTTCAAAATGTCCTCCGTTAGCGAGGATACATGCATCCACCCTCCGTCGCATGGAATCCCTGATGCGCTGATGCAGCCCTGGAGAATGGCGTATTGTATCACAGCCGTCCACAATACGAGCACGAAGAGTTCCTACATTTGGTACCGGGGTTGCGTAGACAGGAGCTTTCAAATGCCCCCATAAATGAAAGTCAAGAGGGTTGACGACAGGAGAGTGTGGAGGCCATGGAATTGGTCCGCCTCTACCAATCCATCGGTCACGAATACTTCGACTTGAATGTGCAGGAGCTCCATCGTGCATGAACCACATGTTGTGTCGTACTTGTAAAGGCACATGTTCTAGCAGCACATGTAGATTATCCCGTATGAAATCATGATTACGTGCTCCATTAAGCGTAGGTGGAAGAACATGGGGCCCAATCAAGACATCACCAACAATGCCTGCCCAAACGTTCACAGAGAATCTGTGTTGATGTGATTGCACAATTGCGTGCGGATTCTCGTCAGCCCACACACGTTGATTGTGAAAATTTACAATTTGATCACGTTGGAATGAAGCCTCATCCGTAAAGAGAACATTTGCACTGAAATGAGGATTGACACATTGTTGGATGGACCATTCACAGAAGTGTAACCGTGGAGGCTAATCAGCTGCTGATAGTGCCTGCACACGCTGTACATGGCACGGAAACAACTGGTTCTCCCATAGCACTCTCAATACACTGACGTGGTCAACGTTACCTTGTACAGCAGCAACTTCTCTGACGCTGACATTAGGGTTATTGTCAACTGCACGAAGAATTGCCTCGTCCATTGCAGGTGTCCTCGTCGTTCTAGGTCTTCCTCAGTCGCGAGTCATAGGCTGGAATGTTCCGTGCTCCCTAAGATGCCGATCAATTGCTTCGAACGTCTTCCTGTCGGGACACCTTCGTTCTGGAAATCTGTCTCGATACAAACGTACCGCGCCACGACTATTGCCCCGTGCTAATCCATACATCAAATGGGCACCAGCCAACACCGCATTTGTAAACATTCCACTGACTGCAAAACCACGTTCGTGATGAGCAATAACCTGTTGATGCTACGTACTGATGTGCTTGATGCTAGTACTGTAGAGCAATGAGTCACAAGCACCGAAGTCAACATTACCTTCCTTCAATTGGGCCAACTGGCGGTGAATCGAGGAAGTACAGTACATACTGACGAAACAAAAATGAGCTCTAACATGGAAATTAAGCGTTTCCGGACATATGTCCACATAACATCTTTTCTTTCTTTGTGTGTGAGGAATGTTTCCTGAAAGTTTGGTCGTACCTTTTTGTAACACCCTGTATGTGCATACTGCTATCCCATGACTTGGATCACCTCAGTGTAGATTACACGCAGAGGTGAAGAGACGTTTACAGGATGAGACTAGTGTGACGAGCGGTAGATCACAACAGAACAATATGATAACTTCTTTGTTGACATTCATCTTAATCCCCTCAGTTCCGATACATGTATTTACCTGGGTACCGCCTCCCCCCCCCCCCCTCTCTCTCTCTCTTCCCCCTCCCCCGCTCTCTCTGTTGTGATGCCGGCGATAGGGACAAGTGTGTACCGGCTGCAGGCGCGGCGCGGTGCGGCGTGCTTGGCGCCAGCCGGAGATCGACGGTAGCCTCGTCCGGGCGCAGGTTAGTGACCCTAGAGGCGGCCTTGGTGCTCCAGAACAAGAGCGCATTTCGTAACCAGGGGGGCAGCGGCCGACAGAGACAGCGACAGGCAGTGTCGGGACGGGACAGACGGCAGGCGAGGTCAGGTTGTCCGGGGCACGTCCTGCCCGGGGCCGGGACATTCGAGGACTCAGTATCGTGACAGGCGGGCCCGAAGGAACCCACAGTGTCCTTCCAATCGGGTCATCGGGAGGGCAGCGAACACAAATGCATGTGCTATCTGTCGTGTAAGGAACGTCATTGTTGGGAATGCTAAGGACCTCTCTACAGCTACATCTAGTCTCTGTAAACCTCTGCGAAGTGCATACGGCGAGTACTTACTACTGTAAGAAGGATCAGGGTTGCTTCTGTTCCAGTCTCGGAAGGAGCTCGGAAAGAATGACTCCTTAAAGCCTTATGTCAGTGCTGTAATTAGTGAGCCGGTGGGTTTCAGGCGCGATTCTTACTTCCATCTTTGATTATTGTCCCTGTGCCTTGTTCTCTTTGCGTCTTTGAGGCAGGCTATTTATGGTGGCGCGCGTGCGAAAGTCGAGGAGAGAGTGGGTCCGCGCATGAGCCGAGTCAGTCTGTGACGTGACGTGCTTTCGCTGTTGTCGTTGTGGGGAGTTGGCGACACGATGTCACGTGCACGGCCGTATGCCGCGAGGACCAGTTGAGTTGGAGCAACGAAGAAGTATGGGCCGCTGCCGAAGTGTATTGAAGTTGTATTGACACGGCTGGCCAGTGGCGACCAGGATTTGCTAATACCTCGAGAGCTGTGTGGATGGATAGCGTGTGAATTTCACATGAAGTAGAAAAAATTAATCGCCAAGCTTTCGTGTTGGGTTCCTCCTTCTATATATAGTGGATATTATTGCGTACTTAAGGACTGTTGACTGTTGCAGTTGCTCGTGCTAGTGGCAGCAAAACATTCACTGCAGTGGTGGCGAGGCGAGTTATGTTCTGGAACGGCCATGAAATTATGTTACTAAAATGGCTAGAAATAGCGCCTGGCATTTGTAAGTTTGGATTTGGTGCTTAGTGGCACGCTGGAGGTAGCTGGTTCACTTCAACGTCATTTCTTAATTTAGTTATAGATTTAGAATTTTCTGGTTTAACGAATTAGTGGTAGTTGTTGCTTCTTAATAATTTTTTGTGTTTATGGAAGGCAAGTGGCCATGATAAATATAGGTCACATTGTGTTTTGTGGTCGGATAGAGGCCGTGTGTATTTTGGTATGTGGCCACAGGGGCCGTGCTTATTGCATTAGCGACCTACTGAAGTGACAGTTTTCCATTGCAATTTCAAAAACCTATCTGAAGATTGATCGTCACGTTAGGTACTGCACGTTTGATTTATTTGGTGTCAGCCCTTCAGTAAAGACAGATTATCTTGTAAGGTGGACCTTAAGTCATTGGGTGTGGGCTGACACATCTTTTCACGTAGTATCTAGATTTTTTTAATATATAATGTGTGTGTGTGTGTGTGTGTGGATTGTATATACTGAAGTGTGTCTGCCGCTCATACTTTCCTATTTTCAGAAACGTGTACAGTGGTCGACGCGAGTAAACCTCGCCCCGCGAGCTTGCAGTATGACGGAAATCTCAGGATTTGAACTCAGGGCCGTCCGGACCCCGTTAACGCGCGTTTTCTCTATTCCGTTCAACGAGAGGCTTGTTTTAGGCAGAAGAGTTCATACTGCCCAAAGTTTAGTATACGTTCACCCTCTGAGTCGTATGTTTGTGAAATCGTAATAGATTAACGTTTTAACGTTTGCTCGCGTCCATCACATGTTCATCAAATTGACTTTTTGCCTTAAGCTTGCATAAAGTCTAATCTTCTGGACGTTGAGTGTAGTAGAATGTTAAGTGTAAACAGAACAATTAATAGTACTCTTCAGTTCAGATAGCATCAAATTAATTTTACGTTTTCAGTAATGTAAAATTGAGTGAGAAACGCGATAGCCGACATTGTAAACATTCGGTTATCTATTTCGTCTATTATTTTGGTTGTTGTTACCGGCACGTAAAGGGGCCGTTGTCACAAGTGTGACGGTTAATATTGTAAATGCTAATTGTGGATAGGGCCTTGATCCGCAAATGTTGTTAATTGATTATTACTGCTGATGAATTCATGTGGATGTGTAATCAGTAAAGAAGTGTTGCAACTACACACTGGTTGTGTTACTGGTATACAAGGTTAGAGTGTGCAATCGCCACACCAATTGGGCTCAATGTGTCTTCGTGGTTCGTAACGCAAACGGTATGTGTAGGGCTGTCGTATATCCCTAGATTCGTCACTTACTACTATTTCTTGAATAAGTAGGTTTTCGAGGGATAGGCTGCGTCTATCTTCAAGTATCTCACAGTTCAGTTTTTTCAGCATTTCCGTCACGCTCTGCCCTGAGTCAAGCAAACCTGATCCTTTTGTGCTGCCCTTCTCTGTATGAGAATTGAGTATACTAATGTGTTCCATGAGCAAATAGGTTTGGCTACCAACGTCCCGCACAACCTTATAAATAAATACACTCTAATACGAAAAAAGCGATACACGGAGGAGAAATTACCCGAATAGGACAGAAATTGGAGGCTCTGGTGTGCCATGTACAAACACAAGAAAAATGGGATTATTTATTCAAGAGAAAGAGCTCCACAAACTGATCGAGACACAAACGCGTCGGTTCACCTCTGGCCCTTATGCAAGCAGTTATTCGACATGGTATTGATTGACGCAGTTGTCGGGTGTCCATCTGAGGGATACCGTACCAAATTTTGACGAACTGACGCGTTAGATCATCAAAATCCCGACCTGGTTGGAGGTCCCTGACCATAACGTTCTCAGTTGGGGAGAGATCCGGCGGCTTTGCTGGACACGGTAGGGATGTGCAAGCATGAAGGGGGCACGCAGTAGAAACTCTCGCCTTGTGTAGCGGGCATTATTTTGCTGAAATGTATGCCCAGGATGGCTTGCCATGGTGGGCAACAAAACGGGGCGTAGAATATCGTTGACATAGTGCTGTGATGTGAGGGTGTCGCAGATGACAACCAAAGGATTAGTCCTATGAAAAGACGAGGCATCCCAGACCATCATTCCCGGTTTTCGAGTCGTACGGCTGGCAACAGTCAGGTTAGTATCCTACCAGGGTCCGGGGAGTATCCAGGCAGGTCTTCGGTGGCCATCGGCGCTCAGTTCGGAGCGGTACTCATCACTCAAAACAATTCTACCCCAATCAATGAGATTCCCGCCATACGACCCGACAACGGGGAGTGATAGTTTGGGGTATTATTTCTTTTTATAGCAGGACACATTCTGTTGTCTTCTGAGGCACCATTACAGCACTGCGGCACGTCGACGATATTCTACGACCCGTTTTGTTGCCCTTCATGACAAACCATCCTAGGCTTACATTTCAGCAAGATAATACCCGCCCCACGTGGCGAGAATTTCTACTGCTTGTCTTTGTGCTTGCCAAACCCTAAGTTGGCCCCAACTGAGAACGTTTAGAATATAGACTTTAGCGTCAGGAAGTCGTTTCTGAAAGTATTTGTATGGAGTGTAGCCTTGTATGGAAGTGAAACATGGACGCTAAATAGTTTGGACAAGAAGAGAATAGAAGCTTTCGAAATGTGATGCTACAGAAGAATGCTGAAGATTAGATGGGTAGATTACATAACTAATGAGGAGGTATTGAACAGAACTTGAGAGAAGAGAAATTTGTGGCACAACTTGACTAGAAGAAGAGATCGGTTGGTAGGGAATATTCTGAGGCATCAAGGGATCAGATGAAGAAGCTTGCGCAGGATAGGGTAGCATGGAGAGCTGCATCTAACCAGTCTCAGGACTGCATTCCTCAACAACAGAACATTATGAGCGGAGCCCTCCAACCAGTTCGGGATTTTGACGATTTAAAGCGCCAGTTGGACATAATTTGGCACGATATCCCACAAGGAGCACACTTAACACCTATATCAATCAATGCAAGCCTAATAACGCTTGTCGATAAGGGGAGAGGTGGACCAACGCTTTACAGAGTTGCTCAATTTGTGAATCTCTTTCTTTTGAATCAGTCATCCAATTTTTCTGAAATCGTAACCAAGTTTATCTGTACATGTACATCATATCTACCAATTTCCGCCGGCCGGTGTGGCCGAGCGGTTCTAGGCGCTACAGTCTGGAACCGCGCGGCCGCTACGGTCGCAGGTTCGAAACCTGCGTCGGGCATGGATGTGCGTGATGTTCTTAGGTTCGTTAGGTTTAAGTAGTTCGAAGTTCTAGGGGACTGATGACCTCAGCAGTTAAGTCCCATAGTGGTCAGAGCCAATTTCCGTCCCATTTGGATAATTCCTTCGTGGTGGTTCTGTGTGGTATGGATTTCGCACAATAATCTAGGATGAGAGGCACGAGTGTTTTCTGAGCAGTCTCCTTTGTAGACGTTTTGCATTTGCCCTGGATCTCATTAATAAACTGCAATCTGCCAGCAGCTTCACCTACGATTGAGCCTATGCGATCGTTCCATAGCACACTGCAGCAAATCGTTATACTCTCGTATTTGTATCAGTCCACTGATTCCAATTCTGACTCATTGGTATCACAGAACTGGGCTACTACTTTTCTGAGGTTTTGAGAAGTCCACATTCTTACATTTGTGAACATTTACACTGTGCACGTTGTCAGTCTTTGCATCACTCCGAAATCTAATCTACGTGTGACTGGTTGTTTCTGTGGCTATTTTTTTCCGATAGTATTTCACTATGGATAAGTGCATCATCCGCTCAAAAAATTGTTAGTGGTTACTATTAACATTGCATTCCATGCCAGTAATATACACTATGAAACAGTAAGCGTTCCAACGCACTTCTCTGGGGCAGACATGAAGTTGATGTCATTGCTGCCGTGCCCCTCGCAAATAAATCCTCAGTCCATTCAAAAACTTAGTTTGATATGCCTGTCTGTAGGTATTGTTTTGAGTTGTGCTGGCATCAGAACAAGATCTGTGATTTTGTGGAGTGCAAACAGCATAAACAGCTATTATTCCACGCGTGAAATGGGCGACGTGGTAGTCTGCTATCGTTTGCCCCATGGCGTTAATCCACAGGGACGTGTGATGTACGCCACGTACGGCAATAGCTAACACTAACGTTTAATGTGCAGTGGATGGGTCGTAGAGATACAGTATACTGGCCGCTCAATTCATCTGCTCTTAATCTCTTGCACGTCTCGCACGGGGATAGTAAACGGCTTTAGTGTATTCGACGCCAGTCGACAACGTGTTTGCGTCCCATCCGGTACACCACGTCCTAAGGCAGGAGGAGTCACTCTTTACGAAGGTGGGCCGAAGGGTCCATCACACTGAAGACCTCGCGTAGTGGCACAGGGCAGAAGAGTCCATATTTTGACAATTACTTATTTCGGAACATATTATTTACAGGTCTTTTCTACTTATGTAAGAATGTGAGACACTTGTGTAAACATCCTGTTCTTCCAAACGCGATCCATTTCACAAACGATGAACTCCACCATCTGGCTCCTCAGCAGGCGCCCTAAAATCATCGACGTCGGAAGTGCTTGCTTAGCAGCAGATGTCTTACATACCGGATTGTATTGATTATAGACGCTTGTGCTGAAATTCTTCGAATTTCGACTGAATTAACGCGATGATGTAGTTTCTCGATACTCTTTCGGGTAATGATGGAAATAATTTTCGCCGAAACAAATCACCTTCTCATTGGGCTGGAAAGCCGCGCAATTTACACTACCCTAGGATATACTCGTATTTTGTGGTGGCAAAAAGTGGAAGAATATAAAGAAAGACCGACGAACTCAATTACTTAGAGGTTCGTCCAGCTGAAGCGTGTTGCAAGGCTGCAGTCTATAAATTGGGTGAAAAGCGCCGGAATGATCTCCAGCTGAACTTCATATAAACTATCACGCACTGCAGCACATTGAGCGGCGTGTCTTAACCGAAATTTTCCAGGTCGCTAACAGCTGCGAACACATGAAATTGTCAGGAAGTGACTGTTACATACGCTAATAAAGTACGTTGCAATGTGGAAAAAAAAACTGAAGAACCGTTTGTGGCACGGGATCATAGAATATGGTCTTTGCCACTTTAAAATTGGATACTTATCTTTGTATCTCTATGTTATTTTACAGATTTATTATTCATTTCAGTTTAATCTGGGAAATCAGCAAGACGGTTCCAATCACGATTCTGCGGATTGTTTACACGCAGAGTCACTGAACTAACGAAGCGCGGCAGCTACCGTGAAGTCTTGGTCAGCAAGAATAGTGGTGACGACTCGCATCCACAGCAAACACCGCCAAGAGTTGCACACACTGCTTCCGGCCACTTCCCAACGCGAAGTACGAGGCAGCATATACGAGTGGGCATACCTGGACATATTATAATAATTTGAAAAAAATCACACGCGCGCGCACACACACACACACACACACACACACACACACACACACACACACGTGTACGTTGTACTCAGGGGAATTGGTTTTTATTTTTCCGCTATCGTACTGAACTGCGATTATAAACGAAAACCATACTAAACTGATACTCAGAAAGAAGGGAGATTAGAGTTTAACGTCATGTTAGCAATGAGGTCACTGGAAGGAAAGATGGAAGGACGATTGGGTTTAACGTCCCGTCGACATCGAAGTCATTAGAGACGGAGCACAAGTTCGGATAGAGGAAGGAAATCAGCCACGTTCTTTCAAAGGAACCAACCCGGTATTGGTCTTGAGAGACTTAGGGAAATCACGGAAATTCAAAATCTAGATGGGCTGACGGGTTTTGAACCGTCGTTCTCCCTGTGCTAACCACAGCGCATTTTCATTCGCCATGGGTGGACTCCTATGGGGTCCGACTTCGTGGGTGGCATCACTAACTGGACGTTTTTGGTAAGTAGAAAAATTTAGAGCAATAATCTCGTTCCTTTCGTGTCGACCTGGTGCATTGTATATTGAAGTGCAAGAATACGTCACTGATAAACTGCTTGTACACCGTCTCCGAGTACATCGATTTTGATAAAACTTGGCACAGCGCACCTACACAAAGTTCGAGGTGGAAAAACATTTTCACACTAATACTCCACGACAAATCTTTCCTTACACTATAAATTTAACTGCACCCAAAAATCGATTAAACACCTTCTAACAGTAATTGTAATGAGGAAACTGCTAAATCTACTGGAGGTCCCTACGTGCAATACCACCTACTATGGTGGATAAAAGGTAATCTCGTACCACTGTGTACTACAGAGGATGTAATAACATGTGTGCGGCATGGTGATACAAATCAAAGTCTTACATTGTTTATTCGTGGGTACAGGTGCTCAAATTATTAATAGTACAAATCAATCACTGAATCCGCCTTTGATAATAGATATTAATAAAGAGAAAATTATTACAAAATAATAACTATAAAGAACAGTCAAATAAAAGCAGATTGGCGGCCACGAATGTCTTCTTCAGCACTCCATAAAAATTGGAAATCGCATGGAGAGAGATCGGGACTGTACAGAGGATGTGTAAGGGCTTCCCAGCGAAACTTCTTCAGTTTATGCGAAACAACCTTGGCAACATTTATTCTGTTGTCCGCCAAAATGTTGCCAAGGTTGTTTCCAGCACACTGCAGACGTTTCGCTGGGAAGCCCTTTCTCATCATCCCTACAGCTCCTATCTCTCCGCATGGGTTTCCGTATTTTTGGAGCCCTTAAGTTAGATATTCGTGGCTGTGAATTTGCTTCGGACGAAGTTGTGGATTTGCTTCGGACGAAGAGTTGCATTCTTTGGTAAAATCATGTTTCCTTAAACAACCGCAGATATTTTTCCATGAAGGCACTGACCGTCTTGTCTCACAGTCGGATAACTGTATTTAACTGTTTTAACTGTTATGGTGATTATTTTCGAAATAATAGAGTTTATTTACTTTTTTCCATATGTCTCGTTTTCCTATTACTGCCCGAACTGTTTCTTTATATTGCAATGAAGACAAATTTGCAGTGAACCACTATGGATCGCGTGTGTCTTCAACTATATCGAGTTTTACAAATAGCTCCTTATTAAACTTCCTGGCAGACTAAAACTGTGTGCCCGACCGAGACTCGAACTCGGGACCTTTGCCTTTCGCGGGCAAGTGCTCTACCATCTGAGCTACCGAAGCACGACTCACGCCCGGTAGTCACAGCTTTACTTCTGCCAGTATCTCGTCTCCTACCTTCCAAACTTTACAGAAGCTCTTCTGCGAACCCTGCAGAACTAGCACTCCTGAAAGAAAGGATATAGCGGAGACATGGCTTAGCCACAGCCTGGGGGATGATTCCAGAATGAGATTTTCACTCTGCAGCGGAGTACCGGGCGTGAGTCGTGCTGTAGCTCAGATGGTAGAGCACTTGCCCGCGAAAGGCAAAGGTCCCGAGTTCGAGTCTCGGTCGGGCATACAGTTTTAATCTGCCAGGAAGTTTCATATCAGCGCACACTCCGCTGCAGAGTGAAAATCTCATTCTAGCACCTTATTAATTCGAACAGTTCAGTTAAACGGGTTGCAGTTGCTATACGTCATATATTGCAGAAATTTTTTGAACCAATTGCGTAGTTCAGTATTTACCACAACGAGAACACAATTTAATTGGTATTGAATTCAGTATGAACACTTGCACGGGAAATTACGTCAGTGACAGAAGAATTCCCTTATAAAACAAACTGCAGCGAAGTCCTTTCCCGTCCCAGAGTGACTTCGTGGAGTTGCAGTGCGTTCGTTCTTCTTATTTGTTTGTTTTGTCGTTCGCTTTTTCCTTGCGCATTTTTCCCCCAGTTCCACTGAATATCTTATCCAGTCAAGGCTTCTCCTTCACAACACGCGCTTTTTTTTCATTTCTTCGTACGATTAGTGGCGAGCACGTTCCAAACATCGGAACACAGCTAGAGTAGCTGTTTCAATGATGCTACGACGAATATTCCAGCCTCGTCATGGAATAGAGGATGCGGTAACACGCCAAGGTCAAGAGATAATGAAGCAGTCCTTTCTCCACCCAACCTTCGGTTTTGGTTGCGTTTTCTTTCTGCCTCATGTTCTCTACCAGATCTGACGGAGGTAAGTTTCTCCTAGCGGCGGATATAATGGTTGTGTCTGGTGTCTCTTCACAAGAATGTTTGTGGAAATATCGAGCCACAATTACCTTCTACAGAGTATGGAAATATTTACGCTGCTATCCTGTTGATTCTGCGCTGTTTTTAGTTACTATCGTAATTTAACTTTTTAGTCTTTACCGATTAATTAATTTGTGTATGCAGACTGAAGCGACAAATGAAAATTTGTATCAAGATGGGGATTTGAACCGGGGTCTTATGCTGACTAACCAGATGCACGAAACACTACGCCATCCTGCCACAGTGCCTTTGCACAACTGTACGGCTAAAATAGCATCCCTCCCTGCTCAGTCCAAATTCCCATTCACGCCTCAGCCCACTTTGTATTCCCCATAAATTTGAACAGTACTGCAGAAGCTCTATAACTGCATTGGAATAGCACCTCAACATCTAAGGAAATTGGGGGATGTTGCCCGAAACCCAGGCACAGGTCCTTTGATCAAATGAAATTATATGGTTTCAGAGACTTTCTCAAGTTTCAAACGTTATAAATTTTCATTCATCATTTCAGTCCGCATATGTACGTCATTGATGGTTTGAGACTTGAAAAGGTCTTTAAAACCATATAATTTCAGTTGACTGATTAATTCTTTTTTGTACGACGCCACAGACTCAAAAACTTGAAACAAATTATCAAATACACGTCTCACAAAGAGTCTTCAGCAATCTGAAGATGAACGTTTTGCCCGAAACCGGTAATGGCAGGGACTAACGAATGTTTACTGGTTCAATTGGCTCTGACCACTATGGGACTTAACTTCTGAGGTCATCAGTCGCCTAGAACTTAGAACTACTTAAACCTAACTAACCTAAGGACATCTCACACATCCATGCCCGAGGCAGGATTCAAACCTGCGACCATAGCGGTCGCGCGGTTCCAGACCGAAGCGCCTAGAACCGCTCGGCCACTCCGGCCGGCACGAATGTTTAAATGTGTCATCGAAATAGTGATTGGTGGCTGTTTCAGAAGATATCTCACCAAACGCCACGGTGCCTTCAACATTTAATCTACAGACAAAAATAGCTAAATATATACGTTCCTCCTCGTTGGTGGTCAAAAGTTGAAAGGAAACGCAGAGATGTGTTACAAGAGTCACGGAAACTTATTTTATCATTGAGTTCCAAAGAAAATAATGTATGAAGAAGATATTTAAATGGTTGATCTCTTTGGCAGAACAAGAGTATGCGCCGTCACTTTATTACGTGATCAATGATGATCATACGTGAAAAAAAAATATAAAAAAAACAGTCACCTCATGGCATCAGGCTAATACCACGCTACACTGTCTCTAACCTTGATTGATAACAGCGAGGAAGAAAGTAGACAAGTTTATTCATATGTGACATTTCCCCCTGAAGCCACTTTTTAATGATTAGCTCGCACAGAGATACCACATGCAGGGACGTTGATAGCTAAGTCTTATCTGATCTTCCAAATAGTCGCAGACATTTGCCTTGGGATTAAGATATGCGACAGGCTGTGTTGAGTATTCGTCACAACCAGGAACATGTGTGCAGCCGCGTAAACAAGGGCTGTTGTCCTCTTAGAAGACGCCAATGTCCACAGCACATTCTACTTGAAGATACAGCAGAAAGAACAACATTCGATCGACTGGTTCAGTTACACGAGAACCTGAATGAGTGTCCCTTAGCTTCTAAAAAATTATCCAAAATATCACAGAAGCACCACTGGTATGAAGTGCACATTTCACATACTGAAGGTTTAACGCCTCATTGGGCTGTCGATACTCGATACATCACACCATTTGAAAAGAGGCAAAAGCGCGACATTTCGGACCACACTAGGCGCCTCAAGTCAGCTACTGTCTATTTTCTATATTATATGGTGATAATATTTGATCTGCCGGGCACTCAACTGCGCACTTATCAGCGCCTGTACAAATTCCCAATTTTTCACTGTCCATTCTCGCCACTTTCCCGTATGATGGTGAAATGAAGAGGACAACACAACCATCCAGTCCCCGGGCGGGGAAAACCCCCAAGCCGGTCGACAATCGAACCCGGGACGCTATGATATAGAGGCAGCAACGCTAGCCACTAGACCACGAGGTGCGAACGTATGTCGTACGGCACAATCAGAACGTCTTGCCTTATGTGATGTTTTCGGCAATGGCATTTGGCGAGGTACCCGACTGCACATGTCCAGTGCATGCAGTTGCCTAAGCAGTGTTCAGTTGGAAACTGGTTGAGATGGATCTGATACCAGAAATTCCTGTATGGTTTGAAAGCAATTTTTACTCATGATGAGTGATGGTCGTTTCCAGAGCGCGTATGTTACGATCTTTTCCCGACCACTCTTTTACGCCTTGTTGTAAAGCTGTGAGTTGATTCCTTCGAGGCACATTCGACAGTCCGTGCTGGTATGCCAATAAATCGGACAAGTAAGAATTACGGCGTGGGCACGGGTACAGCCAAACAAGAAGGCAACTTCCTGACATTCTGACTGGTCACCACGCCCATCTGACTTAGTGCGGTGCCTCGATACAACCAACTAGCGCGTACACACCACTTCATTGTCACGCCCGTCAGTGGTGGTACGTCACGTGATCGCTTGCTACCAGTTATACACCATCTACAGTTTTGCAAGGCGCCCAAAATGCTGTTTTACGTCTGGTGAATTACACTCCTGGAAATGGAAAAAAGAACATATTGACACCGGTGTGTCAGACCCACCATACTTGCTCCGGACTCTGCGAGAGGGCTGTACAAGCAATGATCACACGCACGGCACAGCGGACACACCAGGAACCGCGGTGTTGGCCGTCGAATGGCGTTAGCTGCGCAGCATTTGTGCACCGCCGCCGTCAGTGTCAGCCAGTTTGCCGTGGCATACGGAGCACCATCGCAGTCTTTAACACTGGTTGCATGCCGCGACAGCGTGGACGTGAACCGTATGTGCAGTTGACGGACTTTGAGCGAGGGCGTATAGTGGGCATGCGGGAGGACGGATGGACGTACCGCCGAATTGCTCAACACGTGGGCCGTGAGGTCTCCACAGTACATCGATGTGGTCGCCAGTGGTCGGCGGAAGGTGCACGTGCCCGTCGACCTGGGACCGGACCGCAGCGACGCACGGATGCACGCCAAGACCGTAGGATCCTACGCAGTGCCGTAGGGGACCGCACCGCCACTTCCCAGCATATTAGGGACACTGTTGCTCCTGGGGTATCGGCGAGGACCATTCGCAACCGTCTCCATGAAGCTGGGCTACGGTCCCGCACACCGTTAGGCCGTCTTCCGCTCACGCCCCAACATCGTGCAGCCCGCCTCCAGTGGTGTCGCGACAGGCGTGAATGGAGGGACAAATGGCGACGTGTCGTCTTCAGCGATGAGAGTCGCATCTGCCTTGGTGCCAATGATGGTCGTATGCGTGTTTGGCGACGTGCAGGTGAGCGCCACAATCAGGACTGCATGCGACCGAGGCACACAGGGCCAACACCCGGCATCATGGTGTTGGGAGCAATCTCCTACACTGGCCGTACACCTTTGGTGATCGTCGAGGGTACACTGAATAGTGCACGGTACATCCAAACCGTCATCGAACCCATCGTTCTACCATTCCTAGACCGGCAAGGGAACTTTCTGTTCCAACAGGACAATGCACGTCTGCATGTATCCCGTGCCACCCAACGTGCTCTAGAAGGTGTAAGTCAACTACCCTGGCCAGCAAGATCTCCGGATCTGTCTCCCATTGAACATGTTTGGGACTGGATGAAGCGTCGTCTCACGCGGTCTGCACGTCTAGCACGAACGCTGGTCCAACTGAGGCGCCAGGTGGAAATGGCATGGCAAGCCGTTCCACAGGACTACATCCAGCATCTCTACGATCGTCTCCATGGGAGAATAGCAGCCTGCATTGCTGCGAAAGGTGGATATACACTGTACTAGTGCCGACATTGTGCATGCTCTGTTGCCTGTGTCTATGTGCCTGTGGTTCTGTCAGTGTGATCATGTGATGTATCTGACCCCAGGAATGTATCAATAAAGTTTCCCCTTCTTGGGACAGTGAATTCACGGTGTTCTTATTTCAATTTCCAGGAGTGTATATTGCGCCTGATTAAGTAATTTAAGCACCAAATCACAGTTACAACTCGTTTTCACTTCGAAACCCGACACGACGTACTTTCAATGCACGCTTAAGTGAACTCATCAGTGGAAGCTACACCTGCCTGAAAAGTAAAGTGAACTACTCAGAAGACATGGTTGAACGTCAGTGTAACTTTGCGTACTTACACAACATCGGTGGGTGCTCAAATGATTTAGAGTTGCAATTGTCTGTGACAAGCACGAGGGGCGTTTGAAAAGCCCGTGCAAAGACCGAGAGATGGCACCAACGGCGCGTATCGAGGTCGTGTTTAGTTAGTAGCATCTTTGGAAAGAACGCACGCCAAGTTTCAGCCATATTGCATTTCTGTGTGTTTGGCATTCGTGTGAATCAAGAAAGTCGAGTGATTGTCATAAAATGGACGAAAAAGAATTTCTTGTGGTGATTAAACATTACTTTATCAACGGCAAACACCTCAGGAGACTGAAAAGAAGCTAGATAAACATTACAGCGATTCTGTACCTTCGATTCTTTTTATAGATCTTAAATTAAAATTTCCCTTTTTTTTAGAACAGTTTACAAGTGATTTCAAAATTTTCGGAGTGGCCATATGGGCACAAGTGATGCTGTACATTCTGGACGCCCTGTTGAGGTTACGACTCCAGAAATCATTGATAAAATCCATGATATGGTGAAGGATGAGTTAAGATTCGTGAGATTGCTAATGCTGTCGGCATCTCGAATGAACGGGTACATAATATTTTGCATAAATATTTGGACATGAGAAAGCTATCCGCAAGATGGGTTCCGTGATTGCCCACGCTTGGACAAAAACGGAATCGTGTGAAGGGTTGCAAGGATGGTTTGCAGCTGTTCAGGAAGAATCCGCAGGACTGTAAGCGTCGTTTTGTCACTGTGGATGAAACATGGATACATTACTATACTCCTGAGACCAAACAACGATCCTCAACAATGAGTTACCTAGGGAGAATCTGCACCAAAAAAGGCGAAGACCATTCCTTCGGCCGGAAAGGTTATGGGGACTGTCTTTTGAGATTCGCAAGGGATAATCCTCGTCGACTTTCTGGAAAAGGGTAAAACTGTTACAGATGTATATTATTCATCGTTATTGGACCGTTTGAAAACTGAGCGCCAAGAAAAACGCCGGCGATTGGTCCGCAAAAAAGATCCTTTTCCATGACTACAATCCACCAGCAGACACCTCAGGAGTTGTGGTCGCAAACTTAATGGAAATAGGATTCCAACTCGTTTCCCATCCCCCTGTTATCCAGATTTGGCTCCCACGGACTACCATTTGTTCCCCAATTTGAAGAAACGGCTGGCAGGACAAAGATTTTATTCAAATGAGGAGTTGATTGCAACAACTAACAACTATTTTGCAGTCTTCGACAATTCCTATTATTCAGAAGGGATCAACAAATTAGAAAAGTGTTGGCTTCAAATGGTTCAAATGGCTCTGAGCACTATGGGACTTAACATCTGTGGTCATCAGTCCCCTAGAACTTAGAACTACTTAAACCTAACGACATCACACACCCAAGCCCGAGACAGGATTCGAACCTGCGACCGTTGCGGTCGCTCGGTTCCAGACTGTAGCGCCTAGAACCGCACGGCCACTTACAGAATATAAATTGAATATCTATACTGTTGCCTTTGATCGTGACGAAGAACGTTCTACTGAATAACAACAATATATATTATGGTCAAAAGTAAGTTTCCTATTATTATTGATAAATACTAAAGTTGTTTATAAATAACATGAATGTGTTTTATATTAGTTAGACGAATTACTGAAGCGATGTTCTTCATTTGTTATTTTACCTTTTTGTTTAGAAAATTGCGTTTTCTAGTGCTATATGTTAAATATGTATTGTTCTTTATTTTTACTACTACAGCGCTTGTTTCACATTACAAATCAAGAATTCTCGAACAAAACCTGAATAAACATTGAGAATTTTAGTTCTGCTATAAAAACTGTTCATTCGTAACAGATCCGAGCAAAACAATGTGGAACAAAAAAGTTTCACAGCTTATCCTGGCCTTTATATGTCTTCACTCAAGTTTCTCGACAAATCATCCCTTCCGGTTTTCAGGGCAATCCAGCAAGACACTGATCATATACATAAGGAAAGCGATCGTTACAAGGTAACATCCGATAGGTACGCAACACACCGAATGGACAGGTAACGTAGGTACGACGTTAAGTGGTCAAAACTACTAGGAAAACTGCCGTAGTTTACGTTTACTTATGGCACTCTACGGTAGCCTACAGTAGTGTTACAACTCTAGGTACAACTGCTTCCTGACAGTTTTCCCTACTGAAACAGTCATGCATCCAGCTCAATGTGGGTGAAACATAATACTGATAAGTGAGCTCATACTGACAAGTTCTTTGAGAATATGGCTTGATTTTTCTTCTATTCCCAATCGGTGTAATATATGAGATGAAAATACAATCTTGGTTGTGGAGATGTTCAGTTTCAAACTTCAATGACACATTTCGCCTGTGTGGTAGGGGTCTTCAGATTATCTACAATACAAAGAATTTACAAAGATATGTAGAAGAAAACGTCCTGATCCCATCTTGTGCAAGAACGCACTCTACGGGAAAATTTTTTATGCCAACTTACAAAACTGATCACGGCGCAATAAAAACCTCTGCATTTCACTGGATTTTGTAACCACCGAAATAAAATCACATACGCTCTGAACCCGAGAAGTTCCACTTCGTTTCCTTCTCCCTCGTCGACGCTTCATTTTACTGCCAGTGGAGAGTGAAATAATAAAATATGAATGCTCTTTACTCTGGTGTGCTTTGTTATGACTGTCAGTACTGCGTGAAAAATACTTCGTGAATATTGTCTTTGCTTTGAACACATTGTAGGTTAAAATACAAATGTTAACTTCAATGACTTCACTTTTAAATAAACTTCGAGCAGAATTACTTTCAATATTGCTTCTAAACGTCTTTGCAGAGCGGTGGAATTATTACGTAACATGCAATCCTGATTTTCTCACACCAGGGGCTGGAATTCTTTGAAACATGGCCTATATTATTTATCTCAGGTATCTGGTTCGATGTAGAAGTAAATGTAGAAAATAAACATTTTATTTGGTTAAGCTCAAGGAATACATTTACTTAACGTAATATAAAATTTCCCCGTCCTAGCTGCTGTTAGGTAAAGCACTCGGCATACGAGGAAAAGTTGAAGCAACATCTGAAAATTCTTACGACTATTCTTCACTGTTTCATTAGACGTTAAGAATTTATCACTTTTCTTTAACAAAACTTGGCTCTCTGCGCCGAATTTCACAAAGGCGGCCAACAATGGGAATAGTCCACTAATCTTAACATCGTACTAACCAGGAAAAGACGTTACTTTTACAGAATCAAATGATTATGATTTTAAACTGTAAATGCATTTTCGAACACAAACCAAGAAAGTAGTAACTGTTACAGACCTTGAGAGATAGATATATGTTTGTGCGTCCATTCAGTTCGGGGCTCCTATTTTGAAAAATGAAGAAACAACAGGGCAGTTGTTTAATCCACAATCTTTTATTGTGCACACACGACCGGTTTCGAAACAGTTAAATTTCTATCATCTGTTGTAAGCTGTAATAATAAAAACATTCTGCTACATGCGAATGGGGAGGGGGATCCTCAAGTCTGATATATCAGATAAGGAACTATGCGACTAAAATTTCTAAATTAAAAGAGAGAACAGGGCATAAATTACAAATAAAATCACTTAATGAAAAAAGGGACCTCAGAACATCCGAAAAAAACGGACCTCACTACTGGACACCAAAAATTACCAAAATAATGAAAAATATAAAATACAATAATCACACATTGCGTGGAATTAATGACAATAATTCCATAACATCCGTTACCCAGTGCTGCGCTAAGAGGGGACCCGAACGGAAAACTACAAGGTGTTTCAAAAATAGTTCAAATGGCTCTAAGCACTATGGGACTTAACATCTGTTAAGTCATCAGTCTCCGAGACTTAAAACTGTGATGTCCTTAGGTTAGTTCTGTTTAAGTGGTTCTAAGGTCTAGGGGACTGATGACCTCAGATGTTAAGTCCCATAGTGATCAGAGCTACTTTTGAACCGTTTTTTATACCAGATGACGGAACTTTAGCTGTTCCCAAACAAGTCGTGTGTACACAACAAAATGTTGTAGATTAAGCAACCGTCCTACGGCTTCTGCATTTTCCAAATGGACTTTTACTGTTGCAGCTGCCCCATAAAAAGAACTCTAAGCGGTATCAGCCTGAGAAATCAAACAAAAAATTTGCCACTTTTTGTTGTTGTTGTAGTGTGTGACTTTATCTGCGAGATCTCTCTCTCTCTCTCTCTCTCTCTCTCTCTCACACACACACACACACACCGAGATCTCTCTCTCTCTCTCTCTCTCTCTCTCTCTCTCTCTCTCTCTCTCTCTCTCACACACACACACACACACACACACACACACACACACACACAAAAGAGCACGTGTAATCAATATTCCGTCTTTGGTTGAATGCACCTAGCGAATTACACACGACTACGTTGTTACGTTGTTAAAATCGTTTAAATGTCTCTGAGCACTATGGGACTTAACTGCTGAGGTCATCAGTCCCCTGGAACTTAGAACTACTTAAACCTAACTAACCTGCCGGCACGGTAGCTCAGCGTGTTCGGTCTGAGAGCCGGTTGGCCTCTGTAATAAAAAACTGAGTGGAAGGATCAACCACCGAACTTGAACAGGATGTCTTGCGACGTCCGCAACGGCCAAACACAACGAAAAAAAACCCTAAGAACATCTCACACATGCGTGCCCGCGGTCGCGCGGTTCCAGACTGTAGCGCCTAGAACCGCTCGGCCAATGCGGCCGTTGTAGCGTATATTTAACGTCTTCACTGAAGTCGGTTGCAGGAGACGGTACACCAGCCAGTGGTTATTCGGTGGTAAACAAGAACGGTGGAGGTGCGCCTGACAGACCGCCTATGACCCAGCAGCGGAGCAACAATCCAGAAGGCCGCAGTACGGCGAGAGCTGGCGCGCTGAGTGTCGCAACGCCAGCAACAGGCGTGCGCCGACAGTGGAAGAAACCCGCGGCAGCAGCCAGCTAGCTGGGGTCGTGGCGCCAGGTAGACGCGGCCGCCAAGCGCCGGTAATTGCCGAAGTGGCGGCTGCTGCTGCCTCCGCCTGCTGGAGCCGCGCCGCCGCCGCCTTCCGCGTTCCGGCGACGCCGTCGCCGGCGGCAGGGGCGCCTGGCCGCGCATAAAAACGGCCGCTGGCGTGTGACGGCTGCTCCGCCGTGTGACGGCCGGGAGAGGCTGGCCGCCGGGGCGGCGCCACCTGCCGCGTGCCACAGCCAGCTCACCGGCCGCGGTGCCAGCCAGCCACCGCCGAAGGCCGCGCAGCACGGCGCGCTCCCAGGGTCGGGTTACGGCGCCGGCGAATCCGCTCTGGCCCGGCCCCGCCACGACTCTCGCGGCGACATACTCGCCCCTCACGTGCCGGGCTCAGACGCTTGTCACGCGCTCCCGCTGGTACATGTGCGCTTCACGCCAATGGCCAGCCAGTGACCGCTGACCGATTCGTGCTCGACGACACCTAGCACTGGGCAACGTCCCGCCAACATTACATAAATAATGAGCATACAAAATGTGTGGCTCATGAGTGGCTGCTGTACGACTGTAGCGCATTGTTTTTACCTCTCTTCGCACAGTCACTGTGCTAGCTGGACTGCTGGTGCCGGCCTGTGTGGTCGAGCGGTTCTAGGCGCTACAGTCTGGAACCGCGCGACCGCTACGGTCGTAGTTTCGAACCCTGCCTCGGGCATGGATGTGTGTGACGTCCTTAGGTTAGTTAGATTTAAGTTGTTGTAAGTTCTAGGGGACTGATGACCTCAGTAGTTCAGTCCCATAGTGCTCAGAGCCATTTGAACCATTTGGACTGCTGGTAGCAATTTGGAGCTCACGAGTGAGTCCCGCCGCTGACGCCATACTTTATTTATTTATTTTTACTATCCTCCGCAATGGTCGAAGGTCCCTGTCCATCAGCACAGGTCTTGGTTTAGCTGTGGTTGCTGCTTCGCGTTTCCACTTCACAGTCTGGTCACCAGTAGTCGGCTTCAACAGCTTTAGAAGGGTTGAAACGTCGCTGATGGATTTGTTGCTCAGTGAGATCCAGTGATTATTCGATGTTCGAAATCACTGAGCTCCCCTAAACTATCAGTCCTACCTGTTACTGCTTCTCTATTAACAACATTCCCCACCTCTTTTTATACTAGCCGGTCCACCTCATGAGATCTAGCGTTCAGTTCCCATCGTATAGGGATGCCCGGTTACTTTAGATCACATGCATTATAGCATAAAAATTTCTCTCTCATTTTCTAAGATATCCAGTCTTTTCAGATCGACAGTCCGGTCTCCACATTTCGTTTCCACTCGCTGGATGTGCTTGAAAAGTAAATCTCATCGAGATTCATCCTGATATAATTTCGATAACACCAAACGTTTTTAAGCTCCCTACTATACCGAGCAAAATCAGATACAAAATCCGAGCTCATTTCGGGCTGGAGGCCACCAGCTCAGACAGTTACCGGAACAAAACGGTACGAATAACATTTTTTTGTGTTTTCCTTCTTCTGCCGTATTGCCATAACACATGGAAATGAGTCATCAGACTGGATGTAATTGCTCGCGTTAGCTGCAAATCGACGGCAATAGAAATATGAACGTAAAAATGATAAAGAATAACGCTAAATTACATGCGTGATACTAAAGGGACTGTATTAATTCGCATCCAAATCGAACTTCGTTGTTTGTATTCCATTATAGCCTTCTCCTGCGTCTATGTCTGTAGATGAGTAGTTTCATCCTAGGTCGCTGGTGCTGTAAAAATACGAGGGTCACTCCAAAAGAAAAGCACACTTTTTTTTAATCCATCTTTTATTATACATGTTTGAAAGTTTTACAGTGTGTAGATACATCCTTAGGAACAATGTTTTCATTTCTCCACGTAATTTCCATCGCTCTCAACTGCTTTACGCCATCTTGGAACCTGCGCCTGTATACCGGCACGGTAAAATTCTGGACCAACATGTTGGAGCCACTGTTTGGCAGCGTGCGCAAGGGAGTCATCATCTTCGAACCTTGTTCCACGAAGAGAGTCTTTCAGTTTCCCAAACAGATGACAGTCACATGGAGCCAGGTCAGGACTGTAAGGCGGGTGTTTCAGTGTTGTCCATCCAAGTTTTGTGATCGCTTCCATGGTTTTTTGACTGACACGTGGCCGTGCATTGTCGTGCAACAGCAAAACATACTGCTTTTGGCGATGTGGTCCAACACGACTCAGTCGAGCTTGAAGATTCTTCAGTGTCGTCACATATGCATCAGAATCTATGGTGGTTCCACTTGGCTTCATGTCCACAAGCAAGAGTCCTTCGGAATCGGAAAACACCGTAGCCATAACTTTTCTAGCAGACGGTGTGGTATTGAATTTTTTCTCCTTCGGTGAATTTGCATGATGCCACTCCATTGATTGCCTCTTCGTCTCTGGTGAAAAATGATGGAGCCATGTTTCATCACCTGTCACAATCCTTCCAAGAAATTCATGTCCACCATTCTCGTACTGCTCCAAAAGTTCTCTGCATACCGTTTTTCTTGTTTCTTTGGGAACCCACCTGGCACAAACCTTTTTTTAACGCCAACACTTTCAGTATTCTGCAAGCACTTCCTTCCCCTATCCCAACGTAGCGTGACAATTCGTTCACTGTGATGCGTCTGTCAGCAGTTACCAATTCGTTACGTCTCTGCGCACATTGTCTCGAGTGTGCAGTACGAGACGTGCCGCTGCGAGGACAATCCTCAATATTGTCGTGCCCGCTTTCATCACGTAACCTGCTTGCCCACTGTACTGCGATCGACAGCAGCGTCTCCGTACACCTTTTTCAACCTCTTGTGGATGTTTCACACTGCCTCGTTTCCATAGCACAGGAATTCTATGACAGCATGTTGCTTCTGACAAACGTCAAGTGTAGCAGCCACCTGTGACGGCGCCACTATCGGGAACAAGTTGAACTAAGTTTGATAACAAGCGGGAAGGATGTATCTACACACTATAAAACTTTCACACATGTAAAATGAAAACTATATTTTTACAAAAATAGTGTACATTTCTTTTCGAGTGACCCTCGTACATCTAATAGGCGCGTTCAATAAGTAATGAAACATCATTTTTAGAAAGCAAGCCGATTTTATTCAGGATTCCAATACACCATATCATGCCCCACTATTCTGCATACAAAACTCAATTTTTCAACGTGATCTCCATTAAATACGACGGCCTTACGCCACCTTACTGGGTGCGCCTGTACCGCATGGTACTGCTTTACCAGTCGACCTCGGAGCCAATGACTTACCGCATCAGTAACCTCCCTATCGTTCATTACTGCTTCCCGCGGGGTTCATTCTTCACTGGAGCAAACAGATGGAAGCCAGAAGCTGCGAGATCCGGGCTGTACGTGAACGAGCAAGAACAGTTTTGTGAGCTCCACTCAGGCGCGCAGGCTTCTGTGACCTGTTGCGTTCGCATGGAGAAGTTCGATCGAATTCTTGTGGCAACGAAGACGCTGGACTCGTTTCTTTAATTTCCTAACGGTACCACAGTACATTGCCCAGTTGATGGTTGCTCCATGAGGGTGGACATAAAACGGAACACCTCCTCCAGAGTCCCAGAAGATCGTAGCCACGATTCTGTCGGCTGAAGGTGCGCTTTGAGCTTTCGACGAGTATGTCAACACTACTAACAGAGGCGTCCAGTTGTGCAGCGAGGTGTTTGATTGTGATTCGTCGATTACCTCGAATGTAAGTGTCCTCCACGTCCCAAAATTACAGGAGTCACAGGGAGATGCGATACGTTTGCGCGACCTTACTGCGATGATGACGGACGCCTCGTCCAAAGTATCATCGTGCTTTTGTTCACTTCCAAGTGTCCGTAGACACTCTGCAACGCCTATGCGCATCTGCGACGATCTGGCTTTTCACCAAAAGAAATTCAATGACAGCTCTCTGCTTGGAATGCGCCTCCGTTACAGATGCCATTTTGAAGGATACGTATGGCGCCGCAGCCCACTAGAAATGTATGAAACTGTAGGAGCTGAAGCGGGAATATTCGACGATGCCCCACAACAAATTCTGCCTATGCTCAACCGAAACTGGCAGAGAAAATTAATGTACTGCGTCACGCACTGAACGCCCCTCATATATCCACACTTCACAAACCATTGTCAAATGAAGAGTGTACTTCCCATTGTAACAGTTATCGCTGCTTCTTCTGTTTCCATTCACTTTGTAATATTTCTGGCTTAGTCAGCCATCATATGAGGCTCCAAGAAGCGGTTCCCAGAGTAATGGAGATGCAAGAAATATATAGATGACGAAATGTGCTGTGAGGTACCTGTGACAGATGTTAGATTCGGTACCATTCCCGTGAGAAAGACCACCTGCATAATGCTACTGCTCTGTGATTGGCTGCTGTGTTCGGAGCAAGGACACGAAAACGTTAAAGTATAGTTATTATTATCAGTTAAACTACTCATTGGAATGACTTCACTTTTTAATGTAAATATCTCTCAACAGCTGACTATCAATCACTCATTTTAGAATTATTAGAAACAATTTAAATCAAAAACGAAAGACTGACGAAACTGCAGATGAAGCACTTCGGAGGCGTTCGGATCACGCCTTTTCTGGTATGGCGCGCGATGTGTTTCGGGCTGTTCGTCTCTCTGGATCAGGCAGTCGAGAAGAACAGACATGTTGACTGTAGTAGGATGTGTTTCCAATTTTTATTTAAGTTCCTGTTCGTCACTCTGGATTAGGCAGTCCAGATGTACAGTCAGGTTGTCTGTGGGAGGATGTGTTTGCCAGAATTCATTATTAAAAGATTCACTCCGGTAGTCATAAGGCAAAGACACGTACCACAAATAGTGTAAAGATACATTTTCGTTAACATTGTGCAGTCTTCTCGTGCGGCTATATTAAAATACGCGAGTGGCATCCCAACAAAGAGATACATTATTTCAGAACAGAACCTCGCTAAAAGTCAGTTTCAGTCTCAAGAGACAGAACCTACGACGTGCGTGCTGGGGACATCAACTTGAAGACAGCAGGTTAGTGAACTATAACAGAACCTTCGTATTCCACACAGTGCAGTGGAAACAACTAGGCGCCTCACGTGTACTGCATGCACAGAACAAATGTGCTCAGTAACACGTCATCTGCAGTACTGCACAGGAGGTAAAGGAGGATGATCGTTATTAACACCAACAATCAATTCATTCTTCCTTTCTTGCCGTAACTTACAGTGCGAGAAGAATGATCAACAGCCTTGTCTCCTTTTTGTTTTTCCTGGCCATTATCCCGCATCGTCACGGCGTAACCGTGTTAATTATTGGCTTTGGCAATCTTAGTGGTAGACGGTAGCTGAATACCCATCCTTTTGAAATCTTCCCCCGACAACGACGGAATTTGTACATCCCAGCATCCTGCGTGTAAAAGAGTCTGAGGGTTTTCTGGATATATGCGAATACCAGCCCGTTATTCACCTATCCGACTGTGGGAAAGCGCCTAAAAACTATATCCAAACTAGCCGTACAGTGGTCCTCGTTGTTAATCCGCCGGGCGGTTCTGGTTCGGGACCGGCGAGCCGCCACCACGAATCAAGGAAGTGGTGCGCTAACTGCGACTGTTTGAACGCCTCTGTGTGCCTTGTAATTAATCTTGTCCTCGCGATCGCTACGCTGAAGAGCAAAAAGAGGAGGAGGAGGAGGAAGATGAGATGTACCAATAAATGAGACACCTAGAATTATAAATCAGACATAACATGGCAAAATGCACTGAAATTGTACGTATCAGTAAAATAACACTCAAGGATAGCGTAAACTAGAGTGTAAATGTAATATAGGGTGCTAGCAATCTAGTCGAGAAAGCACCTAATGCTGTACACGGATGAATACCTAATATTAATAAGCAATACCATTTCTCTACTACTAACTACAAACTAATGTCTAGTGACTGGCGGTCAAAAGCTCGAAGAAAGCATTCCGAGGTATTCACCGTCAGTCACAGTCGGTGATGGTACTGACAAATCTCTCCTCTATTCTATCACCTTTTTACATTCTCCTTAAAGCAACAAAATTTTATTTATATTTCAACCTCAAATTATTCTTTTAAACAAGTGTTATTCTTTGTCAAATGTTGCAGATAAAAACGCAACAAAAACCTACAAAAATGGCGACAAACCAAATCTGTAATATGTGCGACTTGTTTCGAAGTACCAGATAACAGGTTTTTAAATTAGCAATAAATAAATAAAAACTGATCGATCGCCACGGGAGTGATACGTACTTGGTTGTACTACACACATCAAAAAGAGTTGTGCATCACCTCGGTTACAAGAGTTCCGGAACCTGCGCAGATAATTCGAATAGAGATCAACATAAACATCATTTCCGCCCTTTTTATTGCTCATGAAAACCACACATTGCATGTTGTACCTCCATGCAGCGAGACCTTCACACACCGATAACTCTAATACCCAGTACCACGTCCTCTTGCATTGATGCACGCATGTATTCTTGGTGGCACACTAGCCACAAGTTCATCAAGGCACTGTTGGTCCAGACTGTCCCACTCCTCATCGGCGATTCGGCATAGATTCCTCGGAGTGGTAGGTGGGTGACGTCGTCCATAAAGAGCCCTTTTCAATCCATCCCAATCATGTTCAAATGGCTCTGAGCACTATGGGACTCAACTGCTGTGGTCATTAGTCCCCTAGAACTTAGAACTACTTAAACCTAACTAACCTAAGGACATCACACACATCCATGCCCGAGGCAGGATTCGAACCTGCGACCGTAGCAGTCGCACGGTTCCGGACTGCGCGCCTAGAACCGCGAGACCACCGCGGCCGGCCCCAATCATGTTCGATAGGGTTCATGCCTGGAGAACATGCTGGCCACTCTAGTCGAGCGATGTCGTTATCCCGCAGGGAGTCATTCACAAGATGTGCACGACGCGGGCGCGAATTGTCGTCTATGAAGACGAATGCCTCGCCAATATGTTGCCGATATGGTTGCACTATCGGTCGGAGGATCGCATTCACGTGTCGTACAGCCGTTACGGCGCATTCCATGACCATCAGCAGCGTACGTCGGCCCCACATAATGCCACCCCAAAAACATCAGGGAACCTCCATATTGCTGCACTCGGTGGACAGTCTGTCTAAGGCGTTCAGCCTGACTGGGTTGCCTCCAAACATGTCTCCGACGATTGTCTCGTTGAAGGCATATGCGACACTCATCGGTGAAGAGAAAGTGATGCCAATCATGAGTGGTCCATTAGGCATGTTCTTGGGCCCGTCCGTACCGCGCTGCATGTTGCCGTGGTTGCAAGGATGGACCTCACCATGGACGTCGGGAGTGAAGTTGCGCATCATGCACGCGACATCCTGTGGCTGCACGAAAAGCATTATTCAACATGGTGACGTTGCTGTCAGGGCTCCTCCGAGCCATAATCCGTAGGTAGCGGTCATCCTCTGAAGTAGTAGCCCCTGGGCGGCCTGAGCGAGGCATGTCATCGGCAGTTCCTGTCTCTCTGCATCTCCTCCATGTCCGAACAACATCGCTTTGGGACACTTCGTTTGTTGAGAGCCCTTTGTGGCACAAAGTAAAAATGCGGTCGCGATCGAACCGCGGTATTGTCCGTCTAGACATGGTTGAACTGCAGACAACACGAGCCGTGTACCTCCTTCCTGGTGGAATGACTGGAACTGATCGGCTGTTAGAGAACTGGGTAAATGCTATCCCCATTCCTCTTACAAATTTCTTGGTATGTGTGTAAAGTGTATAATATATCAAGTTTTTGTTACGCCGCCAGCGAAGATACTTACGTGACAGCAGCGAGCTAACTATGTACACTCTGGAACGAGCAGCGTTTACTCCATGGGGTGGCATTATGAACTTAAAAGATATTTCTTCGGATTCCTTCTAGTTAAAGGTAAATTTGTACGAGGGTCGGTCAAAAAGTAATGCCTCCCATTTTTTTCTACTTAAAAAAATTAAGTTAAGTGAAAAATCTGAATTTGGCGCCATTCCTCAAACCTTCTGCAATCCACTGCAGTAGTAACTTTCTGTGTCAACAGGTGGCAGCACAGCAGAAGTTTGTAAGATGGCCGACATCGATGTTCGTTTGAGATAGCGTTGTGTGATTGAATTCTTGAATGCAGAAGGTGAAACGCCCATACGCATTCATGAAAGACTGAAGAAGGTGTATGGTGTTGTGACAGTGGATGTCAGCACTGTTAGACGATGGGTTCGTCGTTGTAAGGAAGCTGAAGGGCAAACACCGTTGACTGACGAAAAGCGGAGCGGCAGGCCGGTGAGTGCAGTGACTCCACACAACATTCAGCAAGTTGATGACATCATTCGTGGTGACCGTCGGGTGACTGCAGATGAAGTGTGTCTCTTAGTAAAGGCAGTGTGATCACGTCAAAACATCCGTGCGTCACTGGCTTAGGAAGCAGAGCTGTGATTTTTACCGAGCTGGGATACATGCCCTTGTTCAAAGATGGACCAAAACTGTAGAAATGGGCGGAGATTACATTGAAAAATGACAAAATGATCCTCAATGTTGTGGTTTTCAACCTATGTAATTGCATTTAAATTTCCTGACAATTAAACGTAGAAAAAAAATAGGAGGCATTACTTTTTGACTGACCCTCGTAATTTATGAATTTACGTCCGATGTGGGACGAGATCTAGTCATTGTGTTAAAGGATACTACAGTTGTAGACTGTGAAAATTCTGAAAATATATAATTTTCTACATTACTTAAGTTACGTTATGTGAATTCCTCGCTAATTAATGAATCCGCTTCATGTACCAAGAACTTTCTCGACGTAAGATACAGGGAAGCTTGAAGGCTGACGGGTTGGTCGTATCCTGCAAGACGATTCTTGATTTTTACGCAAACTTTTTAAAAACGGAATTGCGTGCTAATGTACAACGAAGCCAGAACACCTGATCGTCCTACACGCTGAACTTCGCCGACAAATGGTTCCAACGAAGTTTTTCAGGTTTCTTTGGCAGATATCATATTATACACCGCTGGTGTTTTGGATTACAAGAGCTAACGACATTAAAATTTGTCATATATTTATGACAGCATTTCAACACTAGGTGAACGATGAAGACAACCAATTCATTTCTGCAAAAATGAGCCGGCTGGCGTGACCAAGTAGTTGCAGGCGCTTCAGTATGGAACCGCGCGACCGCTACGGTCGCAGGTTCGAATCCTACCTCGGGCATGGATGTGTGTGATGTCCTTAGGTTGGTTAGCTGTAAGTAGTTCTAAGTTCTAGGGGACTGATGACCTCAGCTGTTAAGTCCCATAGTGCTCAGAGCCATTTGAACCATTTTTGCAAAATGAGAAATGTAGTCACAATTAACAAACAATATTAGCGGAATTTAATCTACTTCGTGTCTGATAGACTATAATAAATGCCAGCTACACCAACAATCTTTATACACATTCAGTTGGTTTTTTAACTTGTCAGGCAACATTCACTTAATATAGATACTGTTAAATTATTCCGGGTGGGTATATTATATGATGAAGATGATTTAGAGTGAGGAAGACACATGATGACAAGTGGGACGACTTCCAAAGGAAGGTTCCATCAGTCCGGTGGTGAGAGCGCAACAACCTCAGTTGTAAGTAACGAACGGCATATTCAAAGTCTCCTGGATAACTGTGGAATACAATGTGTTCACAGAAGTCGTAGCGAGAGAAAGAACACGTTAATGTTCAACTGTCATCAGGAGCATCAGGCTGTCTATCCAAATGTATCCAGCAGCAACAAAAATTTCACTTTTTATATTTCACCAAATTATTGATCGAATTTAAAAATTGGGGAAACGCTAATGTAATACACTGATTAACGGATATATTAAACATTATTAGCGGAATTTAATCTACTTCGTGTCTGATAGACTATAATAAATGCCAGATACACCAACAATCTTTATATATATTCAGTTGGTTTTTTAACTTGTCAGGCAACATTCACTTAATATAGATACTGTTTAATTATTCCGGGAGGGTATATTATATGATGAAGATGATTTAGAGTGAGGAAGACACATGATGACAAGTGGGACGACTTCCAAAGGAAGGTTCCATCAGTCCGGTGGTGAGAGCGCAACAACCTCAGTTGTAAGTAACGAACGGCATATTCAAAGTCTCCTGGATAACTGTGGAATACAATGTGTTCACAGAAGTCGTAGCGAGAGAAAGAACACGTTAATGTTCAACTGTCATCAGGAGCATCAGGCTGTCTATCCAAATGTATCCAGCAGCAACAAAAATTTCACTTTTTATATTTCACCAAATTATTGATCGAATTTAAAAATTGGGGAAACGCTAATGTAATACACTGATTAACGGATATATTAAACATTATTAGCGGAATTTAATCTACTTCGTGTCTGATAGACTATAATAAATGCCAGATACACCAACAATCTTTATATATATTCAGTTGGTTTTTTAACTTGTCAGGCAACATTCACTTAATATAGATACTGTTTAATTATTCCGGGAGGGTATATTATATGATGAAGATGATTTAGAGTGAGGAAGACACATGATGACAAGTGGGACGACTTCCAGAGGAAGGTTCCATTAGTCCGGTGGTGAGAGCGCAACAACCTCAGTTGTAAGCAACGAACGGCATATTCAAAGTCTCCTGGATAACTGTGGAAGACAACGTGTTCACAGAAGTCGTAGCGAGAGAAAGAACACGTTAATGTTCAACTGTCATCAGGAGCATCAGGCTGTCTATCCAAATGTATCCAGCAGCAACAAAAATTTCACTTTTTATATTTCACCAAATTATTGATCGAATTTAAAAATTGGGGAAACGCTAATGTAATACACTGATTAACGGATATATTAAACATTATTAGCGGAATTTAATCTACTTCGTGTCTGATAGACTATAATAAATGCCAGATACACCAACAATCTTTATATATATTCAGTTGGTTTTTTAACTTGTCAGGCAACATTCACTTAATATAGATACTGTTTAATTATTCCGGGTGGGTATATTATATGATGAAGATGATTTAGAGTGAGGAAGACACATGATGACAAGTGGGACGACTTCCAGAGGAAGGTTCCATTAGTCCGGTGGTGAGAGCGCAACAACCTCAGTTGTAAGCAACGAACGGCATATTCAAAGTCTCCTGGATAACTGTGGAAGACAACGTGTTCACAGAAGTCGTAGCGAGAGAAAGAACACGTTAATGTTCAACTGTCATCAGGAGCATCAGGCTGTCTATCCAAATGTATCCAGCAGCAACAAAAATTTCACTTTTTATATTTCACTAAATTATTGATCGAATTTAAAAATTGGGGAAACGCTAATGTAATACACTGATTAAAGGATATATTAAACATTATTAGCGGAATTTAATCTACTTCGTGTCTGATAGACTATAATAAATGCCAGATACACCAACAATCTTTATATATATTCAGTTGGTTTTTTAACTTGTCAGGCAACATTCACTTAATATAGATACTGTTTAATTATTCCGGGTGGGTATATTATATGATGAAGATGATTTAGAGTGAGGAAGACACATGATGACAAGTGGGACGACTTCCAAAGGAAGGTTCCACCAGTCCGGTGGTGAGAGCGCAACCACCTCAGTTGTAAGTAACGAACGGCATATTCAAAGTCTCCTGGATAACTGTGGAATACAATGTGTTCACAGAAGTCGTAGCGAGAGAAAGAACACGTTAATGTTCAACTGTCATCAGGAGCATCAGGCTGCCTATCCAAATGTATCCAGCAGCAACAAAAATTTCACTTTTTATATTTCACCAAATTATTGATCGAATTTAAAAATTGGGGAAACGCTAATGTAATACACTGATTAACGGATATATTAAAGTAAGAAACTCTCTCTCTCTCTCTCTCTCTCTCTCTCTCTCTCTCTCTCTCTCTCTCTCTCTCTCTCTCTCTCTGTGTGTGTGTGTGTGTGTGTGTGTGTGTGTGTGTGTGAGAGAGAGAGAGAGAGAGAGAGTTTTTCTAAACAGGAACGTCATGGCGCGTGAATCATTGAGACTATATTCGCTAATATTTGAGAATGAGAACGCTTGGCAACTTCCAACGAATTTTGCACATAATTTTAAACCTTTTCGAAACATTATCTTGCTTACATCTGTTTTATACACGGAACTTCTGTAATGAAATGGTGGGAGGAAGCTTGGTGGCTACTGGTATACCATAGTGTTTTTCTAATAATAGTAATAATAATAATAATAATAATAATAATAATAAGATAGCTAATATACTATTCATCAGTGTAAGTATTATCAAATCACTGGCTTAGATTGGCGTCGGTAGCAGGATCCTTCACCAATGTGGAAAATTGTATGTAGGTCAATCAAATGGAACTTTGGCATTTAGTTCTTCAGATCATGAGAGAAGCTGGTGAATACAAACGAGAGATTAAATCTTCGCTGAGCTTGTTCTGATAAAAGCCATCGTATGACTTACACCGTGACGCTCTTCATAGAGTGTATATAGGGATCAAGATAACTATATTGGAAATACTAGAAACCAATAAAAGCCTAGGAGACAGTATACTAAATCAGTTACAAATGAATGCTGTAAAGGACATAATTACCTGTTCCTATTACGTTATATTATGTGTAATTTCTACATTTTTGGAAGATCTACACAATCAAAAGGGTACCTCAGTTTTTAAAACGTAACATTGTCTCTTTGTATGAAATCAATATTTAACTTGTATTTCACAACTTTAACTTCTTAATCTTCTTTGTCGACTAATGCCTTTGTCTGGTCCCTGTTCCTCTATCTGTGGTTACTACAGTCAGTTGTTAGCTAATAAAGGCCTCAGAAGCCGAAAACCATTTAAGGGATGAAGAAAAACTGTTGCAGTACGTCAAGACAGTGCTGCTATTTTATTTTTGCTGTATTATGTTAAATAAAAAGAAGGTTATTTTCACAGTAAAATAGCGGATAAGTAAAATGCGTTTGACTGAAAGTGGTTCTCTGTACATTCTGCGCGTCAGTAATTAAAACGACGACCCTTCAGATTTGCACGAAATTATCTTGACTCTAATAAGACTGAGTGGGAAGTCTCCCTCATTACACAATAGTTTCAACCTATAACACGATGGACATCGAACTCTGTTCTAGTGCATTTTTCTCTGGCATCACATAGCCCCTGGAGAAGGGAAGGCTTATGTATTCGAATATTTAACATTGTAGTAACCTTGATTTAACAGCATTCACTGGCGTGATATATTTGATTTATGTTCTGCTCTAATGGTTTTTGTGTGTGTTTCGAGCGTTTATCTCCCACTATGGTGTTGGGTAGTCCTTTTATGAAAACAAAAACTTATTGAGTCAGGAGTATCATTGCTGGTAGCTGGTCCGTGACAATATAGCAAGTGTGACAGACTAACGCGGGACATGTACGTCATTTGCTTTAACGTATTTCACAAGCTATTACTTTTAGTCTTGATTATTTCGTAATATTATAGCCAACGCGTGATATCTTCAGTAATGTCACCGTCATTTCTTTTTCGGGTCAGATTCAGACGAAGAACTGTCGCTGTTGTTAACCTGCCTTTGCTCGGGGCTCGTGGTGTTCGGAATTTCTGGGTTTCCAATTTTTCTACGGTCAGTATCATCCATGGGAATTTATTTATTTGCCAAATAAATAAGGGAATGCACCAGCTCTTTCTGAAGAATAAACATAAGAATAAAATATAAGAATGAAATAATAACAATATGAGATAAAGAGATTGTAATCCCTGAAAATATCGTAGCAACACATATTACATAATAAATATATGGCACTTATTGTGAAACAGCATTGTAATTTTACCATTAATATAACGCCCTTGTACCCCTAACTTGATAAGAAATATTCGTGTAGTAACCTCATACGGATACGGGAAGATAAACGGCAAAAAAAGATAAATGAAAATAACAAGCGGGTTTCGAACACGGGGCGCAAAAGCGAAAAGCCGCAGCGGTAGCCACTGTGCCACCATTTCGGCTGAGATTATCGCACGCTAAAGGCCACCTAAACTACGCCGGTAACTTTGACCGTCGCTGTCTCAAAAACGGTCGAGTGTCTACGGATAATACGAAACACACGTTGCGCGGGCAGTGTGGCCGAGCGGTTCTAGGCGCTTCAGTCTGGAACCGCGGGACCGCTACGGTCGCAGGTTCGAATCCTGCCTCGGGCATGGATGTATGTGATGTCCTTAGGTTAGTTAGGCGTCAGTAGTTCAAAGCTCTAGGGGACTGATGACCTCAGATGTTAAGTCCCATAGTGCTCAGAGCCATTTGAACCATTTTTTTTTTTTTCGAAACACACGTTCGCGTATATCGACTCCCCTTTCACTGAGCGAATTTTCTGGGATATCGGGTTATGGTACTTGCCGTGTTTTCCAACTGGGTTGAGGGATCCCGCATCCTCTTTGATGCGACGGCGTCGATATATTCCGTGGCTGGGTCGACATCCTTAACCGTGGGAGATACAGTAATTTTTAATAAAAAATTCGAAATAACAGTTACAATGGCAAGGATGATGTGTACAAAGTCCTAATGTCTGAAGCCCTTTTTCCATCTTGTTCTAAAGAGAGAGAGAGGACACTGTTATATCAGAGGAGCAGAGGTGTTGTGTTACCTGTAAGAGCACGTTTCGTGTAAAGCGCTTGTTCAATACGAACCGGAGGCCGCTGCGAGAGAAATACACAAGAGCGCACGACGCACACACAAGTGACGGCGTATAAAAAGGCGAGGCAATTTAACACACTCACGGAGTCCGCCCCCGGCCTCACTCTCTCGGCAGCAGCGCACAGTGGCGCGCCGTAAAAAGGTGCGCCCGGACACGCCGCGGGCATATACGGCGCGTGCGTGGCGAATGGCACAACGGGAAGATCACGGCGGGGGAAGAATAAGGAGGGCGGGCGCTTTCCCACCGCAATTACTGGCGCCAGTTGGCCGCGCCAGCCAGCCGGCCGGCCAGCGCACCTCGGCCGCCGCTGGCGTCTTTTTGCCCGCGCGCCAGCTCGCTGGCGGTGCCGCACGACTCGACTCGACAGCTCCGGCCGCGGCGTGGCGGTCGGCCGCCCGCTGGCCGGTTCGCTGGCTTTTGCCGGAGAATGCCCGGTACGGCGCTCGTACGTAAAGTCATAGTACTAGCAGTAGTACGGCGCCAGCTGGGGGCACAATAGGCCGCCGGCCGACGTTTTCTGTTATTTGTCGAGGGTAATGGAGCGGCACTAAACGCCGGCCACTTTAATTATCTGCCCATTATCCGTCGCCGCGTAGGAGCGACGTGCGATAGCCCGTGGCGCGGCGCTGAGGAGCGCGCGTGACACGGTTTTTGTGTGGCGGGGCGGCAGCGGCGCGGCTGGCATTGTGTGGACGGCGCACGCTGCCGGGATAATAGCGCACCACCGCGGCCTCTGCCGCTGGCCGCACGGACATTCCTTCACCTTGCATGCCGCGCTCTGCTCCCACGCCCGTTCGGGCCCCGAATACGCTCGCTTTTTGTATTGCGACAGTTGCCTGGACACGTGATTACAGTTCTTCCAAAACCACTAGACGGACTTCTTCAAAAAAAAAGTGCCTTTTTCCGACCGCCAGTTAAGCTTCCATTATACGGATATAATAGAGTGACAGTTGGCACTTTTATCGCCACACAAAGTAGAACAGATGTTTGCCCCTTACAAGTGGCTGCGTACAATATTCACGAGCAGTAAGTTTCTAACCTGCTCTCTGCTCTCTTCTCTCTCTCGCTTTTCTCCTATATATTGTTTCTGTGTGTGGCTTTTATACGTTTTAAAGAGACCGAATATCTAGTATACATATAGTGTGTGTGTGTGTGTGTTGGGGGGGGGGGGGGCTTTCAAACGTTTTAAAGAGACTATACATCTAAGGTTATCAACCCCTATGGCAGAATCTGTGTTTCCATCTGTCTGCATCCAGAGTTATGTCGCAAAAGCAAATGGGCAACTGGAAGAACTTTCATAAATATTTGCATAGCGTGTATCTGAGGCTGAACGTGGGAATCAGCCCGATATTTACCCATGTGTATTTGCGAAACCGCCTAAAAATCACAACCGAGTTGACCAACTCACCAGCCCTTGTCGTCAATCCGTCAGGCAGATTCGATCCGGTGTGTGTGTGTGTGTGTGTGTGTGTGTGTGTGTGTGTGTGTGTGTGTGAGAGAGAGAGAGAGAGAGAGAGAGAGAGAGAGAGAGAGAGAGAGTACTCTCACTCCCTTGCTGAGGCCTATCAAAAAATGTAGCCAACAGGAAAAAAATATTTAACACATTAAAGGAACTTTAAAAATAAAATTGCACAAACAGATAAAGTCTACACACAAGCACATGCACGCACACATGTAGACACACACACACACACACACACACACACACACACACACACACACGAAAAATAAATACACTAAAATCTGCAAAGACGCACTATTTGCACACAAATAGGAATACCGTATAAAAGACAACACACACAGCTAAGAAATACACAGAAAACACACTCACAAACACACACACACACACACACACACACACACACACACACACACAGATAAAATGCAAATAAAATTCAAATTTGCCGCCAAACTCTCTGGTGAACAAATGAACGCTGACTTGGCTGGGACACATAACAAACCACAATCACACTGTGTTCTGGTGTAGTGAAAAGCGTTTTACAGTACTACGTTATTTGTGGAAAATACTTGTTATAGCTACGTATGCATCGCAACATCTCAGCATGATGCGGAGAATGGAAGTGCTTGCCACACGAAAACGTAAGTAAATACGAAAATAGGCGCGAAAACATCGCGAAAAACTAAATTACACTCTAGAAGATAGGTTAACTCTCAGCAAAAAAAACTTTCTCATCAACATCGTTTGGTTGCAGAGGAGAAGCTACCTGCAATAATTAACACAAAAGTGGTCCAGAAAATTCATGCTCACTAAATGTAAAAGTATTCACAAAAAGAAAAGATCTGTTGCTTGAACAAAAAATACACATAATTTTATAATCATGTAACAAAAATGTTCACAATGCAGAATAAATAAAAACGAAAACCCACTGACGATGGCACAGAGGTGCCGTAACATGTTTGGGTACTGAGAAAAACGGGGTTTTGCGTAACTGGCGGACCTAAAAAAAAGAAGAGGAGGAAAGAAGTGTTCGAACAGTTCCACACGTCTTACAGCAGTTCCAAAACGACGACAAAGAGGTGGTAATCCGGTGATTACTGTGATACGTCGAGATACGGGGAAATAACGCGGAAAACAAAGCAGTATAGGAATTGTCATGATTCAATGTGCCGTTCTCCCTCCATCCCACGACATCGTTGTCGGACCTTTATTTATTTATTTATTTATGCTACAAACAATACCGAGCAGGAGCAATCAGAATCAAAAACCAAGAACGAAGTACTCGGATTATAAAAGGTGTGAGACACGGAGGCAGTCTTTCGTCATTGCTTTTCAGTCTGTATAAGAAATAAGCAATGATGGAAATAAAAAGGTATGTTCTGAATGGGGATTAAAATTCTGGGTGACACAATATCATTGACAAGATTCAATGATGACACTGATATCTTCAGTCAAAGCGAGGAATGGAATGAACGGTCTACTGAGCACAAAAAATGGATTGAGGGTAAACCGAAGAATGATGAAAGTAAATAAGATTAGTGATAATATTAGCATCAAAACCGAGGGCCATAAAGCAATTATTCTACTTTGAAAGCAAAAGAACTTCCTAAATCTATTATCATAATCACCATCATCAATATTTATACGGCAGGACACACCGGGGCACCGGTCGGGAAGGAAAAATAAGTTCGTGCTATCGGGGAGTAACATCACTGAAGAGCTGCTCTCCTGTCTGGCTTATCCCCAGCTTAGACACGATTCAGTTTTTATAACCAAAACGTTGCCTAGATGTCTTCCTGTCACTCTATCCGACATATTTCTCCTTCTACGAAGCGCCGTCCGTCCTCTTTAACACGATGTCGTAAAATCGGTTTGATCACTAAATTATCGCATTACTGTGCAGCCAATAGAAACACTTCCGTAAATCGCTTGGTGTATAGCGGAGTAATGACAAATTGCAATTTAAGATAATAAGCTGTCGCAAACATCGATTATCAATAAGCAAGGACACGTACAGAAAACATACGTGACCCATTCTTTAATACTGCTCGAGTGTTTGGGACTCCGTAATAGATATGATTAAAGGAAGACATAAGTGCAGTTCAGAGGCGTATCTCGACGTCTTACCGGTATGTTCGATCAGCACAGAAGTATTACGGAATGCTCCATGAACTAAAATGGGAATCCATTGAAGAAAAACGACTTTTTTTCGTGAAACGCTATTGAGAAAATTTAGGGAACTGCATCTGCAGCTGAATGGAGAACAACTCTACGGCAGCTGACGTACATTTCGCATAACCGCGAAGACGACGTAATAGACGTTAGGACTCGGGCGGAGGCATTCAGACTGTCGTTTTTCACTCGCTGCATTTGCGAGTGGAACAGGAAATGACTGGCGGTGGTACAAGATACACCCCCCCCCCCCCCCCCCCCGCCTCCTGGCCTCGTATAGAATGCTAACTTTCAGAGTATGTAGATGCGAATCCACCTCAAACATGCCGCGCGTAGCAAAGTTAATGTTTTGGAGAACAACAACCGATTTTGGCTGCTGACGGAAGTACGACCAGAACAAAATGCTGCAAAAAAGCTGTAAATATTTTTTCTGATGGTGCTGGACTACTGAAAATTCAACAAAGCGATTCGAAGCATTGTCGCTGAGTTTAGTCCTTTACACAAATCGTAAAAAATTCGCATAACTGAATCCTACGCGTGAATTTTTTTTAACGCTGACTGTAAGCAAACTACATGGTCAATTTCTGAACTGCTTCTGTTTTAACAATAACAAATTACAAAATTTGAAACTATGGTACTGTCAAGTCTAAATAACACCATCTGGTGAGAGTTTGTAATAACTTAAAAGTACTCCTCGTATGGGGATACATTTTTAATATAAATCTTCTACACATGTGTGAAGCGTTACGAAATTTTTAATTTAACATACCTCAGTTAAAGTTACTAAATATCTGTGTATTCTTCAAATCGGTCATCTCGGTTCAAAATTCCAATCTTTCACTGATGGAGAGGAGGTATACTAGTGTTTCTAAAAATTTCAAGGTGCCAGTTTTTCATATTCTAATGTGCAGTCTCTGTAAGTACTCCGAAACTACGATCATCTTCATTTCATTTCGCTACGGAGAGCCTTTGATCACAGTATCTAGTTTTGTAGGTGAGAGTCGGATTGGTCAACCTTTAATATTGTTCCACCGAGAGTCGCTATGGCGGTAACGTGTCGCAAAAACAACGGCCCGATGCAAGAATTATGACTCGGGAATCACTGCTGCTACCGGTTCCTCGCACGCCTTCCGCCTTTAAAGAGCGGTCTGTCCCCTCCGTCAGAAAGGCGCCATTACTGTAGCTCAGTCACGACGAGAGGGCGGAAGTTTCAAGAGCGAGAGGGACTCTTCCGCTCGCCTAACGAGCACCGCGCCGCTAAACTCGAGAGCGAACAATGGGGAAGAAAAAGCTGCGAGAGTAATTCAGAAGGTTGTCGCGAGGAGCAGTCCCGGGATTACACAACCCGCGGCCGAGGGAAGTCCTGATGCAATTTGCCTAGCGGTAATAACCAAGCAAGTGTGTCTCCACGACACTAGCGTCTCTGCTGTAACGAGGAACACTATCTGGGGTCGTTTTCTTCATAGCACCCTCATCTTACTGAAAATTCGAACGACACCGGTTGTCACTTGAAACGTGCACATTTCAATTTATTAATAATTTTCGTTCCTTTATTCGTTGATACTGGCCTATGTCCTGCCCCTGTACGGCTAAGACAGGTCGAATTTACGTCTATTTGCAGTTGTACATCTGAACAGGTTAACAGCATATAACTGCTGGCGTATGCTGTCGCCAGCACACCGGTCGGCAAAGATGAAGCAAAGATCGATAGTAGGCGCTGGATCAATTGCGCTTATCACGAGAGAGGCCAGAGAGACACTGACAAGCAACACGCCTGCAACTCCCTCTCGACAAGATGCATTTAGGCCGCCGCTGCCGCCGCCGCTGACTGGAGAGTCACACTGACTCAGTGTCTCACGAACTCACACTCCAGTTTGGCGTCTGTTCCTCATCCAGCAGAGCTGGCCACCGTCTACGACAGTACATAGCGACCACAATTATGACCATAGCAAGATTACCGATACTGTCTGCAAGATGACTATTTTTGAGGAACTCGTACCACAACTCATGGACGCAGTTCAATTACATATCTGGTATCTGTTCTTGTACATAAAGAACCGTGTTAATCCACATGTGCACTTGTGTTGTAGACAGAGGATACCGGCCACACATAGCAACATCCTTTTCTTTGCTTCCTATGGTGCAAGACCCTACAGTGGCGACGAGGATACTACAATAACCAATCAACTAACTGCATCAGTCAGCCGTGTGAACTTTGTTGTGTTCATGTTCTGCAACATTAAGTTAACTGTGACCTACTGGATGTTCTAACCAAAGTTATTCTTTAGGACGAACAAGAAAGAGAAAAGAAGTTCCTGCCACCGAAACCAACCACGGATGAAGACTTTGGAGAATATAGTCCTGCGCTTGTGCCTGTCTCCTATATTGTGCTAACGTAAGTTGTAGCTAATGTTAATAGCATAGTGCCAAATACAATAATACGACGCTCACTGTCGTCACGTTAGATCTTGTGTATCTTTGACCAAGAAGGTGCGATATCGAAATCCTCCAGTTCATTATTGAAGTTTGCTTATGATGGATTATACGTCTGTTTTTATTCTGATTACAGGTTTTACGTGACTATGTTGACTAAAGGTCTAGACTGTGTTCACATTGTGTGTGTGATACCTGTCTCTCTGATTTCATTAGCCTGAGCGCCCTTCCTTTTGTTTGTCTCTAGAGACGAGATCCCCCCCCAAACTCGTTATGAAGTACATTTCTGACTGCACTTGTTAGATTATTTATTCGACTGTATTGGATATAGCATTGCTTTATATAACTTGTCCTGAGTTTCTCCAGGATGCTTCAGGTGTCCAAATAATCTGCAGTGTGGTACTGTAGCTTTAGGAGACTCACTCTCCTGGCAAGTGCGTTGTCACCTTTGACTAACATTTACACGCTTTAAATGTGTTCGTGTAAGACCACGTCTTGTAAGGAAAAATAGCCCAGGCTACAGATGGAAAGGAGGAAGGAACGTTCCCTCGCTACCGAGGAAATTAGAGACAGTGCTACGGCTGAGTTCTAGATGTCCCACCTCCAGACGCTAACTCACGCTGGGGAACAATATGTATACTCTGTGGCCCTTATTGTCAATGCCTCAGTCTTATGCAGTTCGCCTGACGGCAAAAACTAAAGAGGTATCTCCACAAAACCAGCGCCTCAGCAGTAACGAAGGTCACTATTTGTGCTGATTTCGTTCAATGGCCACTTCCAGCGCGAGACACTCGCCATATTGAAAATGCGAGCCAGAGAGGATGACACATCAAATCTGCATGCAAATAGAAAAGTCTACGTCTGACTGATTCGTTAACACAGCTCGTATTCAATATCTCACAAAAAATTACATTTCAAGAGACGGTACTAAGTGGTACTATAAACAAGAATGGTGTGTAAACGTTTAGTTGACAACAATAACACAAGAGGCTGTTCCCCAGCGACGGGGTCGTTGTTTTGCTAGGCAATGAGCGAATGTGTCAAAAATAATTGGACCAACTTTAGAAGAGAATTCTTCAAAAACAAGGAAAACGTATGTAAACATGATCTGGAAATGTTCCGTTTCCTAGTAAGCAGTGAAGGAATAGTTACTGGGTGCTATTGGTAAACGTCGATCTACAGACGAATTCGTCAAAACTTTTTGTTTTAGTATATTTTTTATCCATTCACGGTAGGTCGCTGCCAATAGAGGCACTTGATTATGCACACTCTGTCAGTTTCGAAAAGCTTCCTACCCTGTGCTAGATAGTCGGCAAATAAATCAAAACACGATCACACGGGGTTTCCTCACAGACAGAGATTAGCTTGATGAATATTTGAGTAATAGAACTCAGTATGTTTTAATGGAGGGTGACTATTCAACAGAAACATCGGTTGTGCGCCAAGGAAGCTTAATAGAAGCATCAATGCTGTCATTACACGTAACTAGTGTTTAGCACATAGCATTAGCAAAACTATAAAATGATTCGCTGACGACGCAGTTGTCTCCAGAAACGTATACTCCTTAGACGATTATTAATGAAATGCAGTAACACTTGGAAAAATATGAAAACAGAGAATGAACGGCAGCTGTCTTGAAATGTTGATAAGTGCCAGATAACCGTTCCAATAAAGGGAGAGAACCCAATAGTATCGGCTTATATGCTTAACGGTGAAAATCTCGAGCGCGAAGCATAATTTAAATATTAGAGGTAATACTAAAAGACGATACGAAATGGGAAGATCATGTATAATTTCTAGTAGGTAAAGCGAACGAAAGACTTGATTCGTTGGCAGGAGTGCATTTCATTTGTAAACGAAGTCTACAAGAAGCTAGTGCACTCAATGCCGCAGACATCGAAAGAGGCTTGACTGTGGGTCTCGACTGATCGAATCGTGCACTATTCCGATTTGTAGGGGGCTCGAATGTGACAGTGACTCATTTTGGACTGCATGGGAAGGTGAGAGCTGGCAAATTCGTCCTCTAGGTTCCTGTCAACCACGTTTCTTTTAACTTCATGGTGGTACCATGCAGATCCCTGATCGGAAGAGCACTTGGGGTCTTTCTGAAACTGGCTAGAAAAGGTTGTGCAGGGTGTTTTCCCGATGTGTGAACGAAGGCTGCCAAAAAACTGAGAGAGGCATTCGGAGTGGTGTTCGGATTCGTATGAGTGTTCTGATTCGAAATTCTACTTGGTGAGGCTACTCTGGGCTCTGCGCTCGTGCGAGTTTTTCTTGACTTCCGCCCTTTTTCAAGTCTTCGACTTTTTACTTTGAAGTTACGCGCATCCGCGGCGAGTAATCAGCAGCAAGATGAGATCCGCAATTCGCCATCTCATCTCTTCGGCGCAGCCCACAAACTGCTAGCAGCAGGCCGCAGATCGGCGCAGCCCGACATGCTGGAAACCACCTACATGGCAGTCACGATTAAGACTGCATTTACAACGCACACTCCCGACTTCGGGAATCGCGATACATCGAGGGAAAAGGAGTTCATTCCTGCTTTTTATTTTGTAATCTTCCTAATTACATCTATGCGCTTCACGCACTGGTATCCAAGTTTTTCTGCAATCTAATTCTTGCACGAAAGGGGATTTTTCTCGTAACTGTTCATGTTTGTTTCACTATCGAGTTAACCCATCACCCAACTGATGATGAGTCTTCCCGATTTTTCCTTTAATCATAGATCTGTTGTCTGTCCTGCACAAATGCATACCTTTTTTGTGCAAGTTTAAAATTTTTCAACCGCAGTTGAAAGAGTAATTCGTGTCCTTTATGTGTCCGAGCATCGTCTCAACAGTAACAGACCAACATCATGCTGGCAGCGACCCTAACAACAATTCATCTTCTTCTCATTGTTCTATTTTAATTACATAAGTTAATTATGTCCTGGAAATTTTTTTCGCGCTGTTTGAATGAATATTATTTTACCACATCAAACTCTTTATCATTCAGCAACCATGAAAGTAAATTATTGAGCTGAAATGGCCAGGTCTTCGGACGATAAGTAATAGGCGAGGCCTCTAACGTGTTCAGGAACTTAATAATGAGGTTTTCCGATATGTGCAGCATTTGATTCTTCAAGCAACTATTAGCTTCATGGACGTAAGCCATCATTTTATATGATCTGGAGTAATAAAAGCGAGAATTAGTCTGTTTCCTGACCGCGGTTCAGTTCCATAACTTCTTCACCGTAATACCTTTAAAGCCGCTTCTCCTTAGTTTCTCTGTTACGTATTGCAGTGAGGAGACAAACGTTACGGTATATGGCTCTAAGCACTATGGGACTTAACAAAATGGTTCAAATGGCTCTGAGCACTATGGGACTTAACATCTGTGGTCATCAGTCCCCTAGAACTTAGAACTACTTACAGCTAACTAACCTAAGGACATCACACACATCCATGCCCGAGGCAGGATTCGAACCTGGGACTTAACAGCTGTGGTCGTCAGTTCCCTAAACTTAGAACTACTTAAACCTAACTAACCTACGGACAGCACACACAGCCATGCCCGAGGCAGGATTCGAACCTACGACAGCAGCAGCCGCGCGGTTCCGGACTGAAGCGCCTAGAACCGCTCGGCCACCACGGCCGGCAAAAGTCACGGTATACCTTCTGACATTGTGCCGAACCTCCTTTTGCGCTTCCTTGTACAGCAACTAGACGTGGAATAGACTCAACAAGTCGTCGGAAATCCCTTGCAGAAGTATTCACTCTTGCTGCCTCTACAGCCGTCCATAACTGCGAAAGTGTTACCGGTGCAGGAAATTGTCTAATCTGCATACCCACGAGCACGTGACGAGCTAGAGGTCGTGTTCACAGCACACACGGCCTCTGGCAGTCTGATCATCACACGGGAGGATAGTGGCACAGCGCACCAAGCACATCGTAAGCCCTTCACATGTACGCCTGTCATCCGAGAACACGTAATGGACATTCTGCAGCATTATGTGTTCATCCCTGCACCATTGATTAGAGACTAGCAGCTGCTGATCTAGAGAATTCCCGTCCCTTGTTTTGGCTGCCTTTAACCCAACAACACGAACGACTCTGTTCGGAGTGGCATTGTGGCTGGAAATCATGGACCGCTGGCGAATAGTGTCGCATTTTTTTCAGCGATGAGTCACAGTTCTCCAATTAATCGGGTGATTGTCGTCGGCAAGTACGGCGGTAACATGGGGAGAGATCCCATTCTTCCAATGTTTTGGAGAGGCACACCGGTATTGCTCCTGGCGTCGTAGTTTGGGCAGCCATCGGGCATGACTCCAGGTAGCTACTGGTGTTGATTGACAGACTTCTGACGGCAAAACGATACGTCATGAACATCCTGCAACCTCATGTGTAACCTCTCATATGGCAGAACCGTGGTACCATTTTTCAACTCGACAGCGCTCGCCCACACATGACACGTGTCGCTATGAACTGTCTGTGTGATGTTGAGGTACTTACTTGGCGAACAAGATCCCAAGCTATTGGCAGCGCAGTGGCCTCGGCCTTCACTTAACGACCGAGAGCAGCGGTGTTAGCGTAGGCAAACTACAATGCATTAAATAATCATAGAAATGAATGTGGGACGCACGACGAACGAATCCGTCAGGGTCGGGCGTTAAAAGGTTACGGTAGCAAACCATCAACGCGAGTGTCTTTTGCTAATAGCACGATATCGCTTGCAGCTTCTTTCCTGGGTTCATGACTGTATCGGGTGGACCTTAGACCACCAGAAAACCGTGACCTGGTCAGATGACTCCCGATTTCAGCTGGTAAGTGCTAATGGCGGGTTTCGAGTTTGTCACAGACCCCACGAAGCCGTGTACACAAGTTGGCAACAAGGCACTGTGGCTCCAAAACGGTGTGGGCTGTACTTACATGGAACCGACTGCAACCCCTGGTCGAACTGAACCATCGTTGACTGGATATGGTTACATGGCTACGTCTAGCAGCCATTCATGGAATTCATGTTTCTACACAACAATGGAATTTTTATGGATGTCAATGAGCCATGTCACCAGGACTCAGTCGTTTGCAATTGGTCTGAAGGACAATCGGGGCAATTTGAGCATAGGATTTGGCCGCCCACATGATCCGACATGAATCCCATGGAACATTTATGAGACATAGTCGAGAGGTCAGGATAAGGGAAGTATGGCTCAATACTTCAGCACGGGACTTCCAACGAATTGTTGAGTCCATGGACGTCGAGTTGCTGTACTACGCCGTACGCCGGGCAAAAGAGGGTCCGACACGATATTGGATGGTAACTCACGACTTCTGTCACCTAGCAGAACTAAGTAACAAGGAAATTATGGAGAAGCGGCATTAAAAGTATTTTCAAATGGTCCAAAATACACGAGCATTACGATGAAGAAGTTCTGGAACTGAATGGCGGTCAGGAATCAGACTACTTCTCGCTTTTAGTACTTTAGGTGACGATCGCAATACATTTTAACGTCTCCTTCCCTAATTCTTGTAAGGTGAAATAAGTAAAACGTCATCAGCCTGCTGATTAACTTGATAACTACGATGAACCTTTGGATAGCTCCCTGGTTCTTACCTACGACGCTACAAGGACGTAAGAAAGGACAGAACATTGCGAAAGCTTTCTTTCCAGTGCTACAGAAATGATGCGAAAAGTATAGTGTAGCAATCAGACAGTTGTGAATGTCACGTTAGGAGATGTGACCATTTGGCAAAGGTCTTTAGATGAAGAACACGTGCATCAGAGAATATAAAAGCTGAAGTGCCAAGTGGGACAGTAATGCAATAAAATAATCGCGAATGAAGGCAAAAGCGATACTTGACTTTTTTGTTAAACAGAGGCATCACTGCAAGGCACGAGAAAGGTCCATTTAATAGTTAATAACTGAAATTGCGATAGAAATCGGACAATGCGTAAGGTATGCAGTTGGCTGACAACGTCCATTAATCGGTTTTTGATTAATAAAATAAAGGAGATAACGAATTCGTCATTTGCATTGTGAAGACGGATTAAGAAGGACCTTAAGAAGGCGAAAGGCCAAATGATAATATCTTTAACGTAATTTATTATGTGCTGTCAGAATCTTCGGTTGTGAAATATGAGCCAATTATGCACGTATTTTCAATGCTTCTCTACTGTGAAATTAGACTTCGAGATTGTCATTATTTTTATTATTATGTAATCTCTATCTCCTCCTCCACAGAGGCATGGTCTGAGTTTCCTGTAAATCGATAAGTTTGATTTCTTTTTCATCTCACGTTTAGGGCAGTTCAATCTTTTACGTTCAATGGAATGAATGTCACAATCTTAAGCCTTTTCCTTTATTGACATTTCCTCCACACTTCAGCTAGCCGAATAACTTCGTCAGTACATGGTTTTGGTGGCAGGAACTGAAACATCTACAGTTTTGTCACCATATCGCAAATCATTGTTATCCGAACACGTCTCGACTGATCAAACGGTAACATACAGTTTTCTTGCCCTCCGTGTGTGCTAGCCGCGTTTGGTACAAGTCGCATGGGCGAGCATCCACATGAGGGGGAAGAGGGTTTCTCTTCAGCCTGGAGCTGATGCGCCTCGCTAATCTTCCTAAATGGGTTGTGGTCGGAGGTTTCATGGTGGACTTATGGGTAGAGTAATTTCCCTATTACGGCTGATGTTCCCAAAATCCGTTGCAGAGAAAGTTCTCACTGTTCTGCCAAAAGGCAGCACTTTACAGAAGCGCTGTAAGCATCAGCAGCATTTACAGCAGGAAATGGCCAATGAGAAGGCGTACATTCTGCTCCTGATTCTTTTTTGCTGAAAGTCCTACATGTTAAACAATTTCATGGAGCGATTTCAAAAAATGGTTCAAATGGCTCTGAGCACTATGGGACTTAACATCTGTGGTCATCAGTCCCCTAGAACTTAGAACTACTGAAACCTAACTAACCTAAGGACACCACACACATCCATGCCCGAGGCAGGATTCGAACCTGCGACCGTTGCAGTCGCGCGGTTCCGGACTGAGCTCCTAGAACCGCTAGATCACCGCGGCCGGCTGAAGCGATTTCGAGCTGGGCGAAATGGAGGTGTCGGTTGGTAGCCCTAGTAGGGTTGAAGCTGTAAGTCGTGAACCCTTTGGCACGAAGTTTGTGGTTTAAACTAGCTTTCTTTTCCAAAGTCTGGAGTTAGCGATTCTCCATGATGAACGGGATTACTTTTCCGGAACGGGAAGTTACCAAGCATTCGAAAGTGAGTTCCGGTCAGGTACTTCCCCATTTGCGGATTAGTGAGTGTGGGTTTGTTATGACAAAAGAAGCTTCAGCACTGAGCCATTAGCGAGCAAGTAGTGTTGAATAAAAGTAACAGACTGGCCACTGTCGATTCATGCCAAAATATTTCATTTTTTGCCGTGCAAATTCAAGTATGGTGCTTTTGTGAGACTTTTTTCCTTTACTGTTGTTGAACTTGATTGCTGTGTGGAGATTACCGGCTGCAGTTGTTAGCTGTCGGCTAGGGGCTGTGTATGAGCTACTAGCGCTGATTCGATCCCAGTCCAGTGGTCGAATCTCCTAATCTATATGAAAATAGTTGGATGCTACAGTGCTTCCGGTTATTGACTTGGAAGAGGTTGAAAACTTTAGGCCTGCCCTTTCCTGACAATGATCAAGATTTTATGGGAAAATTTCCTCTGTGCCATAACCTAAAGAGTCAGTTATGCTTGTATGACAGTTGATCTACATCTAGGAGGGCAACCTATAGCACTTCTAGTCATTTCCGCTCCTGTTGAGCTCGCAAATAGTGTGAGGGAAAAACTACCATCTATATGCCTCCGCACAAGCCGTAATTTCTCTCATCTTATCTTCGTGGTCCCTTCGGAAAATGTACGTTAGCGGCAGTAGAAACGTGCTGCAGTCAGCTCTAACAGAATGTCGCTTTCGTTTCAGGGATTCTCATTTGAAATATGAAGTATCTCCGTAATAACTGCGTGTTGTTCAAACCTACTGGTAACAAATCTAGCAGCCCGCCTCTGAACTGCTTGGATCTCTTCAGTCAATCCGACCTGGTAGGGATCCTAAACACTCGACCAGAACTCAAAAATGGGACGCGATAGTGTTCTACAGGCTATCTCCAATACGGATGAAATACAATTTCCTAAAATCCTTCCAATAAATCGAAGTCGACCACTCGCTTTCCCTACCACACTTCTTACTTGCTCGTTCCATTTCATATCGCTTTGCAACGTTACGGCCAGATATTTAATCGACGTGACCGTGTCAAACAGCATACTACTAATACTGTATTCGAACATGACGTGTTTGTTTTCCTACTCATCTCCATTAACTTATATTTTTCAACGTCGATTGGTAGCTGCCGTTCCTAACACCAACTAGAAATTTTGTCTAAGTCGTTTTGCATCCTTCTACAGTCACTCAACTTTGACACCTTCCTATACACCACAGCATCATCAGCAAGCAATCGCAGATTGCTGCCTAACCTGTCCGCCAGATCATTCATACCGGGTGATCAGAAAGTCAGTAAATTTGAAAACTCAATAAATCACGCAATAATGTAGATAGAGAGGTAAAAATTGACACGCATGCTTGGAATGACATGGGGTTTTATTAGAACCAAAAAATACAAATGTTCAAAAAATGTCCGACAGATGGCGCTTCATCTGATCAGAATAGCAATAATTAGCATAACAAAGTAAGACAAAGCAAAGATGATGTTCTTTACAGGAAATGCTCAATATGTCCACCATCATTCTTCAACAGTAGCTGTAGTGGTGGTGGTGGTTAGTGTTTAACGTCCCGTCGACAACGAGGTCATTAGAGACGAAGCTTAAGCTCGGGTTAGGGAAGGATTGGGAAGGAAATCGGCCGCGCCCTTTCAAAGGAACCATCCCGGCATTTGCCTGAAACGATTTAGGGAAATCACGGAAAACCTAAATCAGGATGGCCGGAGACGGGATTGAACCGTCGTCCTCCCGAATGCGAGTCCAGTGTGCTAACCACTGCGCCACCTCGCTCGGTTCAGTAGCTGTAGTCGAGGAATAATGTTGTGAACAGCACTGTAAAGTACGTCCGGAGTTATGGTGAGGCATTGGCGTCGGATGTTGCCTTTCAGCATCCCTAGAGACGTCAGTAGATAACGATACACTTGCGACTTCAGGTAACCCCAAAGCCAATAATCGCACGAACTGCGGTCTAGGGACCTGGGAGGCGAAGCACGACGAAAGTGGAGGCTGAGCACACGATCATCACCAAACGACGCGGGCAGGAGCAATATGGGGTGGAGCGCCATGCTTCATAAACATCGTACGATCCAGCATGTGTTTAGCAGCCAGGCTGGGGCTGATGCGATTCTGTAACATATCGGCGTACCTCTCACCGTCACTGTAGCAGTCACTGACGTTTTACTGTCCAGCGCCATCTGTCGGACATTTTGTGAACTATTTTTTTTTTTTTTTGCTCTAATAAACCCTATCTACATTATTCCGTGGTTTGTGAAGTTTTCAAATTTATACTGACTTTCTGATCTCCCGGTATATACAGAGAATAATAGCGGTTCCGTCACACTTTCCTGGGTCACTCCTGACGATACCCTTGTCTCTGACGAACACTCTCCGGCGAGCACAACGTTCTGGGTTCTGTTATTTAAGAAGTGTTCAAACCAGTCAAATATTTTGGAACTTGTTCCGCACTCAGGCACCTTCGTTATTGCAAATGCATACGCAACCTTGCACAAGTTGCTAAATTCTGTGTGCCTGCGACTCTTTTTAACTTTACTGTTATTTTATACCTCTCACCCCTCAAGGGTGACATTTAAAGTACATGTACATACGAGTTAAAAGCATTATAGTGTACAAGTATTAAATTAGATATGACTTTCAAGTAAAAACGCTGAAATTCTCTTAGTTTTTACTAAAAGATGAAAGACCAATATATTTGATAGAGAAAACTGGTATCTTCGACTGGTGTCTTGCATTGTCGGTGCTGCTTGTGGCGATTTGGGACAGTGGAGGTGTAACGATGAATGAGACGTGGGATTTGTAGACTGAACTGAGTAATAGGTGCAGCAGGTTGTTGTGGAACTGTTATGGAGGTCATGTGGAACTGAGATCATGGCGAAAAGCACTCCCGAACCACACTGCTGGAGACGGAAGAGAAGAATTAGTGGAGCGCTGACACGAGTGTTGCGTTAAAGCCTAAAGCAATGGTAGATCTCTGGGTGGATTTTGTGTTCAGGCAAGGGGAGGTGTACTAACGCGAATTCTTTACAGACGAATGGAAAAACTGGTAGATGCAGACCTCGGGGAGGATCAGTTTGGATTCCGTCGAAATGTTGGAACACGTGAGGCAATAGTGACCTTACGACTTATCTTAGAAGAAAGATTAAGGAAAGGCAAACCTACGTTTCTAGCATTTGTAGACTTAGAGAAAGCTTTTGACAATGTTGACTGGAATACTCTCTTTCAAATTCTAAAGGTGGCAGGGGTAAAATACAGGGAGCGAAAGGCTATTTATAATTTGTACAGAAACCAGATGGCAGTAATAAGAGTCGAGGGGCATGAAAGGGAAGCAGTGGTTGGGAAAGGAGTGAGACAGGGTTGTAGCCTCTCCCCGATGTTATTCAATCTGTATATTGAGCAAGCAGTAAAGGAAACAAAAGAAAAATTTGTAATTCTGTCAGAGACAGCAAAGGACTTGGAAGAGCAGTTGAACGGAATGGACAGTGTCTTGAAAGGAGGATATAAGATCAACATTAACAAAAGCAAAACGAGGATAATGGAATGTAGTCAAATTAAATCGGGTGATGCTGAGGGAATTAGATTAGGAAATGAGACACTTAAAGTAGTAAAGGAGTTTTGCTATTTAGGAAGTAAAATAACTGATGATGGTCGAAGTAGAGAGGATATAAAATGTAGACTGGCAATGGCAAGGAAAGCGTTTCTGAAGAAGAGAAATTTGTTAACATCGAATATAGATTTATGTATCAGGAAGTCGTTTCTGAAAGTATTTGTTTGGAGTGTAGCCATGCATGGAAGTGAAACATGGACGATAACTAGTTTGGACAAGAAGAGAATAGAAGCTTTCGAAATGTGGTGCTACAGAAGAATACTGAAGATAAGGTGGATAGATCACGTAACTAATGAGGAGGTATTGAATAGGATTGGGGAGAAGAGAAGTTTGTGGCACAACTTGACTAGAAGAAGGGATCGGTTGGTAGGACATGTTTTGAGGCATCAAGGGATCACAAATTTAGCATTGGAGGGCAGCGTGGAGGGTAAAAATCGTAGAGGGAGACCGAGAGATGAGTACACTAAGCAGATTCAGAAGGATATAGGTTGCAGTAGGTACTGGGAGATGAAGCAGCTTGCACAGGATAGAGTAGCATGGAGAGCTGCATCAAACCAGTCTCAGGACTGAAGACAACAACAACAACAACAACAACAACAACAAGGGGAGGTGTTTAAAATTTCGTTGGGATCGCACTGTGGTGAGTGTGTAGGTGTAAAGCTGAGACGATGTGTTGGTTCAATAGCGACTGTGTGTGAGGGTTGGTTTCTTGAATGAAAGGATTGGGTGGTTCTTGTCACGTTACCGGGAAGTGTAGGATATCCGAAGGTGGTCAGTGTAGGTTGGGGGCTGGGGGAGGGATAGAGGATGATGCAGAAGAGCAAGAAGAAGAATAAGTTGATACAAAATTGGAGGAGAGAAAGCGGATGCGGAAGGTGAGGTGGTGTGCACCGTGTTCGGGGATTTGGAGGAATTGACCGGTGTGTGCTGTGTTTACCACCTGTCTGCCTTGCTAGTCTGCTTTAAGGAAGGAAGCAGGGAAGGGACGGAGGAAAGAAGGTCATTGAGGTCCTTAGAGACAGAGCACAAGCTCGAAAAGTTACAAGTATTGGTAGGAAACCAGCCGGAGCTTTTCAAAGGAACAATTCCAAACATTTGCTTTACACGATTAGGGGAAATCACGGAAAACGTAAATCTGAATGTCCGCAAGCGGATTTAAACCGTCGTCGTCCTGAATGTACTCTGTTTTAGTAAAGTGCGTAGAAGAAAAGACAGCATGCACAACAAACATATTCCCCAATTCCAGTCACGGCCCTTAACGTGAGATACACGTCGGAGACACTAACGCATCCTTCTGTGTCTCATGAACTGAGGGGATGCGACACGGTTGACGTTATCGTCCGTCGAACGTGGTGGTTAATCTAAGACCCCACCTTGATGCTAACTGAGAGAGGGTTCTGCAATAGCACTGACCATAGTCATGCAAGAAACACCGTTGCACAGTGCAACCAGGAGAATCACGTGGATTCTACTACACTATCTTAAAAGCCTTAAGAAAACGCAGGAAAATTCGCGTTCGAACTAGGGATTACGCGAAATCTCTTCAAGCAGTCATACTCGGTAAGAAGCCGAGACAAATGAGCAATATTCTCAAGTAAGAGTCAGAAGAGAGATTTGCGCGCGACCTCCTTTAACGATGAAATAACTTTCTCATGTTTATATCGCATCGCTGACTAGCGTCTGCTTTCCCTGCGAGTAAATTCTAGTGGTCGCTCCATATCTCGTCGCGTGGATCGCCCTTAAACATGTTACCACAGTACCTAGTTATGGAGATTGGTCAACGATCCTGTACTGAAGCAACGCCGGAGCTTGAGCTATTTCAAGTACACTGTTTTACATATGTTGACGACGATCGTCAGCTGCAGTTGTCTTATCAAACACTTGGTTTTGTGCATCGTAGCACTTGCCTTGCAACATTACCTATCTCGCTAATACCTACGAAAGCATATGTGTTACAAGGAACTACAATTTTTTTTCAAAATAAAATTCATTTGTGGACTGCACAATTGGCATATTTTACTTGAAAAATAAATAACACAGTAGCTGAAAAATAACAGCTGTGAATAAAACCACAAGGTACAAGATATTTGAACGTTTCGTGTAATCGAAAGCGATAGTGAAATCGCCCTATATGGTGGCCATCCATTAATTATATTTGTAGATACAAATGTTTGACAGCTAAGGTTTGCAATTGCCGGATGCGAAGCTTTAGCGGAAGTCTGCATAATTGGCACGATTCGCTGAAGAAACGATACCATACAGTAGACAATAAAAACCAGCAAATTCTGAAGTCATAAACGAAGTATAAAACATCTAAATATTTGTTTTGAAACAATTCATTTTCCCCCTCTTCGTCAAAGAAACGGATTCGTGGCGTTTCAGCGAAGTGCGAGAATGGGACAGCTCTTGTCCAGTACGGTACCTGGGATAATGCGATCACTGTGGCATTTAATATTGGATTACAGCAGTGCAGATTCACCGAAACTCACGTGATTACGACTACATATTGTCCTTGTAAAGTGTGCACACCATTCATTTCCGTTGTGTTTTCATCAATTAGCAGAATCGCCACAGTAGCGTTTCAGTCTCTCCATACAAAAGGAAATGTCCTGACTGATTCATCGCCCTGCCAAAACGGCTAAGGATAGAAATTTGGAAACTGTATCGGTCTTAGACTTTAGGCGTCGTTTAAGGAGAGATTTTCCGAAATTTACATCCCTAAGGAGGTGAAATAGGAGATGAAACGTTTTTTGGAAACATATTGCTATTAAAGCAATTTTGAAGCTAGAACTGTAAAAACTGGTTTCTCGCTCAGTGATAGAAAATAAGTGTATCAGCATTTTCGGAATTTCAGCTCTAAGTGCGTGAAACAGTGGGTGAAAGATTTTTTTAAAATAAATGATTATTAAAAAACCGCTAAAGCATTTTTAAAGCTAGATCTATGAAAACTGGTATTTGACTTCTCTGTTTTAAATATTTGTTTGGGGATGAAAGTTTATATGGAAATATCACTACAAGAACTCAAAACGCAGAATTAAAAAGAAGTGTTACAATTTGTGGAGTTAATCAGAGAAACCTATTTAATAGTTGCCACGACAAATCGGCTGTGTCAGAGTTGCACAGAAAAAGAAGCGGCTCTTTCAAATGGTTCAAATGGCTCTGAGCACTATGCGACTTAACTTCTGAGGTCATCAGTCGCCTAGAACTTAGAACTAATTAAACCTAACGAACCTGAGGACTTCTTACACATCCATGCCCGAGGCAGGATTCGAACCTGCTACCGTAGCGGTCGCTCGGATCCAGACTGTAGCGCCTAGAACCGCACGGCCACTCCGGCCGGCAAATGGCTCTTTAAAATATTAATTTTGCATTTGGCCTAATGTATGTTTGAAAAATTAGTTTCGTTGTAACTACTATGCAGACGCGAGCGAAGCAGCGGGCAGTAAACTAGTGCTAAATGAACGAAGAACATACGACAATGTGCCAAATTTTATTTTGGGCAATACAACTTAGTAGTTACTACTTGTGCTTACATGCATTCTTTCGAGCAACTGTTCGCTCTTTGGCAAACAATACCTTAAATGTGACTCTTGTGAATCTTCCGTTCGACGGCATTGTTTCTTCAATGACTTGTGCTCAAAGTCTTTCGATTCGTTAAGATCCAAACCTCGATTGTATACAAATATAGAATTTCACTAGAAACATTAGCTTGCTATTAGAGCAGACACTTATTTTTGTCCGTACAGATAAAGTATTCTTCCAGCATTCGACTTCTGGCACACCTAAGTAACAAAAGGTAATTGAGATCAGTGCTTGTTAGGAATCCTGCGACGCCTTCGTCGATAGTCTTTGCTTGTAAACAAAAAAATATTATGTGTAAACGGCACGTTTGAAGCTGCAACTATCATGAAGAATCTTATGTAGTGTTCGTATGCCACAGTAGGATATACAGAGTGTTCACGTTGCCTAAAATTTCTGTGTTTGCTTTCTAAAATTCTTATGGGCCAATAACGAACATAACATCGTTTACTAGAACACGGACGTGCACACAATTCGTCCATTTCCTTGGTCTTCATTTAAAGTAGCGCATTTTTATGTGGTATGTCATCCGTACAGTACATAGCACGGCGCTAATGATACAGGTATTCGTAAAGCGGGAGTGGCCATTTTGGTGACGATACTGACAGTGTAGTCATCTGAAGACGGGCTCCGAACGGGTCATGGCAATACAATAACGCCTCTGTTTGTGCTCTCCCTCGATAATCTTCGCTAGAATAACAGTCACAGTGATCAAACGGTTCCAGAACGGATAAAATAATGTTTAGTTGTCGAAGACGTTGCATCGGATATAGAGGGTGGTCAGTTGATCGTGACCGCGCCAAATATCTCACGAAATAAGCGTCAACCGAAAAAACTACAAAGAACGAAACTCGTCTAACTTGAAGGGGGAAACCAGATGGCGGTATGGTTGGCCCGCTAGATGGCGCTGCAATAGGTCAAACGGACATCAACTGCGTTTTTTTTTTTTAATAGGAACCCCCATTTTTAATTACATATTCGTGTAGTACGTAAAGAAATATGAATGTTTTACTTGGACAATATTTTTCGCTTTGTGATAGATAGCGCTGTAATAGTCACTAACATATGGCTCACAATTTTAGACGATCAGTTGGTAACAGGTAGTTTTTTTAAATTAAAAGACAGAACGTAGGTACGTTTGAACATTTTATTTCGGTTGTTTCAATGTGATACATGTAACTTTGTGAAGTTATCATTCCCCAGAACGCATGCTGTTACAGCGTGATTAGCTGTAAATATCACATTAATGCAATAAATGCTCAAAATGATGTCTGTCAACCTCAACGGATTTGGCAATACGTGTAACTACATTCCTCTCAACAGCGAGTAGTTCGTCCTCCGTAATGTTCGCACATGCATTGACAATGCGCCGACGCATGTTGTCAGGCGTTGTCGGTGGATCACGATAGCAAATATCCTTCAACTTTGGCTCTGAGCACTATGGGACTTAATATCTATGGTCATCAGTCCCCTAGAACTTAGAACTACTTAAACCTTACTAACCTAAGGACATCACACAACACCCAGTCATCACGCCTTCAAATTTCCCCACAGATCCGGTGAACCTGCGGGCCATAGTATGGTGCTCTGACGACCAAGCCACCTGTCATGAAATATGCTATTCAATACCGTTTCAACCGCACGCGAGCTATGTGACGGACACCCATCATGTTGGAAGTACATCGCCATTCTGTCACGCAGTGAAACATCTTGTAGTAACTTCGGTAGAACATTACGTAGGAAATAGCATACATGGCACCATTTAGATTGCCATCGATGAAATGGGGGCCAATTATCCTTCCTCGCATAATGCATTTACCCGCCAAGGTCGCTGATGTTCCACTTGTCACAGCCATCGTGGATTTTCCGTTGCCCAATAGTGCATATCATGCCGGTTTACGTTACCGCTGTTGGTGAATGACGCTGCGTCGCTAAATAGAACGCGTGCAAAAAATCTGTCATCGTCCCCTAATTTCTCTTGTGCCCAGTAGCAGAACTGTGCACGACGTTCAAAGTCGTCGCCACGCAAACCCTGGTGCATAGAAATATGGTACGGGTGATCGATATTGATGTAGCATTCGCAACACCGACAATTTTTGAGATTCCCGATTCTTGCGCAATTTACCTGCTACTGGTGTGCGGATTAGCCGCGACAGCAGCTAAAACACGTACTTGGGCATCATCATTTGTTGCAGGTCGTGGTTGACGTTTCACATGTGGCTGAACACTTCCTGTTTCCTTAAATAACGTTAACTATTCGTCGATCGGTGCGGACACTTGGATGATGTCGTCCAGGATACCGAGCAGCATACATAGCACATACCCGTCGGGCATTTTGACCACAATATCCATACAGTAACACAATATCGTCCTTTTCCGCAATTAGTAAGTGGTCCATTTTAACACGGATAACGTATCACGAAGCAAATACACTGGCGGAATGTTACGTGATACCACGTACTTATACGTTTGTGACTATTATGGCGCCATCTATCACAAAGCGAAAAAAGTGTTCCAACTAAAACATTCATATTTCTTTACGTACTACACAAATATGAAATAAAAAATGGGGGTTCCTATTTTAGAAAAACTCCGTTGAAATGCGTTTGAACTGTGGCAGCGCCATCTAGCGCGCCAACCATAGCGCCATCTGGTTTCCCCCTTCAAGCTAGGCAAGTTTCGTTCTTTGTAGTTTTTTCGTTTGACGGTTATTTCGAGAGATATTTGGCCCGGTCACGATCAACGGACCACCATGTATAGGCGGGGCGGCCCAACTGCAGCAAGTGAGAGGATCTTCACAGTTATTAGGTCGACAGTCCGCGGTGTTTGTGTGTGACCGGCAGCGCGACGACAGTTAACAGAAGCAGAGCGCCGACGGCAGAGCCTGGCGCAGCCCGCGGCCAGGGTCAGTGTCGCAGCGCCGCATCACCGGGACCGCGGCAGTGGACGCAACGTAAACACGCCCGTTACACAACCTGCCGGCGGCAACAGCTGTCCGCGACACCGCTACGGCCTGGACCGGGCCGCCACGGCGTCCGGTCGCCGCTGCAGACGTCAACAGATAAAGCACGCAGCGGGCGCCGCGCCGGGAGCAGAGTTCACAGACGGAGATCTACTAATCTGGCCGGGCTTAGTCAATCCTCGGCGCCAGATAGCTAGCTGCTAGCTAACCAACTCTGTTACAGCCTGTGCACGCCGACGGAAAAGCAACGCCACCGCAGTGGCACGCGCGCGATCTCGCACGGAGTGCCGAGCTTGCGCGATTGGCGACGTTCGTAAGCCTACGACTGGTGCATCAACTGTCACTCACGCCGCAGAAGTAAGTAGCTTGAGAATATTATTGATACTCTTTGGATACAGAACCCGAAAATCTCCAGCACCGTACATCCGATCCTCAGGGCAATGCACACAACTCACGCAGAGATACGTATTGGCATCAAAAATACTCTAATAAACGCGTTTGTTAACTGATATAGGAAAAGGCATTCGCGGCAATGCAAGTGAATGGAGTACGCTGACACCCTAAATTTTATTCGAGTAAAAACGTTTATCGAAGGTAGATGCGGTTTTATTATCCCACACAGCATAATATACTCTCGACGGTGCAACAACGCACTTGGCTATGTTTAAAAAATTGTGCACGATCGGCAACGTTCGTAAGCCCACAATTGGCGCATCGCGACACAACTGTCACTGACACTGCAGAAGTAAGTAGCTTGACAATATTACTGATACTCTATGGATACAGAACCCGAAAATCTCTAGTATTGTACATGTGATCCTCAAGACAAAGCACACAGCTCAAGCAGAGATACATATTGACATCAAAAATACTCTAATAAACGCGTTTGTTAACTCGTAAAGGGAAAGGCATTCGCGACAATAAAAGTGAATGGAGTGTATCGCTGATTCTGGCGAAATATATACGCTGACACCCTAAACTTTATTCCAGTAAACACGTTTATCGAAAGTAGATGCGGTTTTATTATCCCACACAGCATAATATACGCTCGACAGTTCAACAACGCATTTGGCTACCTTTAAAAAATTGAATAACGCAATAATTACGATGCACCAAAATAGTTTCTCGATTCCGACGAAGAGCTGCTAAAGCATATCACGAACTGTGCCGTCAGGCAGTTGTGTCATATATACTTATCGCTTGATCTGTACCTTACAGAAGTCATTGTCTACCAGAAAATGAAAGCCGCAAATATCACTTCGGAACAAAATAGTTTATTTGTACTGTCATTTAACCTCTTCCCCCTCGCCAAACAATCTAAAACACTAGTTTTTGTTGTCTGCTACCACGATGTATTGTTATGACCTGGTGTCCACTAATCTGTACGAACGTACACATTTTGCTATGCGGTGCTGGCTGCACGATTTGTACACAGACGGCTTACATAAATTTTAAAAGCATGCAGTACATTGCTGATTATCGTAATGCTCTGTATATACCGATAAGAAATATATGCAGCGTCGCAAAAACGTTAGTAATATACGTACTACCCTCAGGACGAGGCAAATATCTTCAGTGTCGATGGCAAAATTATGTTCGAAAAAGCGTTCACCGTCCTCGTTGTGTATACACGTTAACGCAAGACAGTAAAACTCACTCATATTAGTACGTCAGGGTAATTTGCAAGAATGTTTGCATATGGAAGCCGCGGGCTCCAAACGATACATATCGAACGGACGATTATAAATCGATCACAGCACTGTGGTGGCGCGCATTATGAGCATGTTTATAGTGGTCACTGCAACAATGGCAAAAGAAGAGCGTTAGTGAAATAGTTGTAATTATAAAGGAAACTACTCACCTCACTCGACGTTGTCATGAGGAAGACCGTTCGATGTGTATGCTAAGGGAAGTACCTTTTTCCCGTACCCTGAGTAGACTCTGCAAGTGTCACGCAAAAATATGGGTACCGTCACATTTCCGACAAAAATTCAAACCATTTTCTAGATTTCATAAGCATGGAATTAGATTCTTCCGCGTGAGGCAATCGGCCGAAGAAGCGTCTACAATACTAGATATCCCACTCACTACCGTCATAAATCGTTTGGGTTTTCGTAGCATCTCATAAATAATTTATTATAACGCGCACCACCATAGTTGCGTGATCGATTTAGAATCGCACTTTCGATATCTATCGTTTGGAGCCCGCGGCTTCGATAGGCAAGCATTCTTGGAAATTACCGTCAGTGTCAAGAACCAGCAGAATCCATGGTTCGGGAGTATCAACGAAGCGATTCGACTGAGAGTAATTGCTTTCCAATACAACAACTGTATTTTGTGTCTAGCTGGCACAGTATTTAGTCAGCTGATGAAAGCAGGCTACATTGCTAACAGAGGGCTATTCTTTGAAGGGGCCACATTGTCGTCGTGATACATTGCGGGGCTGCAAACAGAAAGCTGTCATGTCCTTTGCTCGTGGTTTTGCATCAAGGAAACACGAAGACCCAAGCTGGCTGGATTTCATTCAGTTATAGCGCCGCTAATCTTTTCAGCACACACGCACTGCCGTCTGTGTCAACAGATCACTTCCTGCGGTAACCTCCTAACAGCGCGTAAACACGATATCGTGGATCCCGGCATTTTCTGCCATCGTCAGTGCCAGACTCCCATTGAAACACAGCACGCTATTACAGTGCGTTAAAATGAGTGTCTGTAAAGAGAAACTGCCGCTGCTGTACGTACCATCACAAAAGTGTCAGCAGGATTCCAGGCGGGAAGTCGGCATACAAGTTCATGGTAACGCGGCACACACTACAGAGAGGCTCGAACGCAGTAGACGAACTCGAGTATTCCATGCGCTCGCCCGTTTCCCCGGCGACGTGCGAGAGCGCAGACCCGACTGTCGTGAGTGGCCGCGCGCGCGCACAGCTCCACTGAGCCCGATGTTGCCGCGTCCGCGACGGCAGCAAGACTGGCGCGGCGGCGGCGGCTGGCGTCCGAGGCGCGCAGCGCCGCTCGGGCCGGATGCGTGCGCGCATGCGCGGCCGGCCGGCCCGGCTCTCTGGCGGCCAGCGTGGGAGGCGCGGCGCGGCGAGGCGAGGCTGCGGGCAGTTAAGGCGGGCGCCGGAAGTCGCGAGGGAGGCCGCGCCACGGCGGCTGCTGCTGTGACGTCGCGCCCGCTGTATCTGCTCTCATCTCGCGAGCACGCGCCTGGGACACGCAGGGCGCGGTGCTAGGACAAGTACGGCCTCCCTCGGCGGTGGAGGGACTGGGCCTGGATGAGGCGTCCACGACGCGTAAGAAAGGCCTTGATTGTCTCGTCTTCAAGGTTAACTCCAAATCCACCGACAAAATTTCGAATCTTATCCACCGATATTTTGTTAGTATTCTGCTACAAAAAGACCCATCGTTTCCAGTGGCTCGTTAAGGGGGTAAGGGGGGGGGGGGGTAGGGCGTGAAACGGGCCGACTTGGAGCAGGAGAGGCACCACAGGACATTTTAATGTCCACTGCCTATAATTTTACAAGGAAATTCATAAAACTTTGTCAGCAACACCAGGAAGGATTCAGGGTTCACACTCATTGCAGTGGAAGTTCGAAAACATGACAACTTAAATTTTTTTTTACGTTCGAAATTTCATCATTTTTTCACTTACTAATGGCTTTATTTGTTGCTATAGGTACACTTTTCTTCATACGTTAGAGAGATTCTTCGATAAATTTTGCACAGCATACCTACCATCCTCACAGGTGTATGAAACTCTAGAATTTATTTAATTTATGAAAAAACGAATGAACTGTTATATTTTAAACTTCGTGTTTAGAAAAAAAAACAAATTTTATAGTTAATTACCTCAATTTTTTACCACAATTTTTAATAGATTAGGAAAACTCCAGAGTTTCATACACCTTTAAGTATGGTTTGTATGCTGTGCAAAATTCATCGAATAATCTCTTACTTATGAAGGAAAGTGTACCTATAGCAACAAATATTGCCATTAGTAAGTGAAAAAAATAATGAAATGTCACATGCAATAAAAAGTCATTTCGTTATGTTTTCGAACTTACACTCCTACGAGTGTGAATTCTGAATCCTTCCTGGTCATGCTGACGAGGTTTTATGAATTTATTTGTAAAAGTATACACAGTGGAAATTAAAATGTCCTGTAGTGCCTCTCCAGCTCCAAGTCGGCCCGTTTGACGTCCTACCCCCATTAAGTGCCCTTTACACTGGAGCGAATAAAAGCCAACGCAGGCAAGTCAGCATTCGCAGACAATTCCTTAGGCTTCACTACCATTCGCTGGTGTCTATGAACAAGCGTTGTTCCAACTTTACAAGTAATATCCTTAATGATATACAGTATGTAATGCATTACTGGCACAAGGGAACTTTTCTAGACGCGTTAAATTATGCAGCTGTTAAACCTTTTCATAAGAAAGGTGACAAGACAGCATTAAACAATTATCGTGCAGTTTCCGTACTGACATCCTTTCAAGAAATATTCGAAAAAGTAGTACAGTTATGATCATAGAGGGTTGGGTTGGGTTGGGTTGTTTGCGGAAGGAGACCAGACAGCGTGGTCATCGGTCTCATCGGATTAGGGAAGGATGGGGAAGGAAGTCGGCCGTGCCCTTTCAGAGGAACCATCCCTGCATTTGCCTGCAGTGACTTAGGGAAATCACGGAAAACCTAAATCAGGATGGCCGGACGGGGGATTGAACCGTTGTCCTCCCGAATGCGAGTCCAGTGTCTAACCACTGTGCCACCTCGCTCGGTCTATGATCATATAATGAAGGCTTTCACGGCAGGTGTTGTCATCACTTAACACTTCCGGGCTGATATGCCGTGGTCCATCCATAAAAGTCTCCCCTCTCTCTCCTCGGCGGCCGAAGTGGCCGAGCGGTTCTAGGCGCTATTGTCTGGAAAAGCGCGCGCGCGCGCGCGCGCGTGTGTGTGTGTGTGTGTGTGTGTGTGTGTGTGTTTGAGGTTTAAGGGGGGAAACGCGCGATCGCTACGGTCACGACCGAGCGAGGTGGCGCAGTGGTTAGCACACTGGACTCGCATTCGGTAGGACGACGGTTCAATCCCGTCTCCAGCCATCCTGATTTAGGTTTTCCGTGATTTCCCTAAATCGTTTCAGGCAAATGCTGGGATGGTTCCTTTGAAAGGGCACGGCCGATTTCCTTCCAAATCCTTCCTTAACCCGAGCTTGCGCTCCGTCTCTAAAGACCTCGTTGTCGACGGGACGTTAAACACTAACCACCACCGCTACGGTCGCAGGTTCGAATCCTGCCACGGGCATGGATGTGTCTGATGTCCTTAGGTTAGCTCGGTTTAACTAGTTCTAAGTTCTAGGGGACTGATGACCTCAGAAGTTAAGTCCCATAGTGCTCATTTTCTCTCTCCTCTCCAAACATAAAACTCTCCTCTCCATACATAAAACTCTCGCCGTTTGTCCTCGGGGCATCTCATCCCGGAAGTGTTAAGTGATGAAACAGTTATGGGTAGTCTCACTCTTAAGTAAAAACTATTTACTGAACTTATCACAGTTCGGATTCTAGAAAGGTTCCTCGGCTGAGAATGCTATTTATATATTCACTCATGAAATAGTACAAGCCTTAAATAGTAAAATATCGGCAATTTGTATTTTTTGTGATCTTTCCGACGCGTTTGATTGTGAAGATCATGTTACTCTTTTGGAAAAACCCAGGTTATATGGAGTTTATGGCTTTACGCACAGGTGATTTAGATCATACTTAACAAACAGAACGCAAAAACTTGTAGAGAATAGTCCAAATAATGTCGGAAGGGTAGAATATTTTACTGATTGTGTAGAAAAATGGTTCAAATGCCTCTGGGCACTATGGGACTTACCTGCTGAGGTCATCAGTCCCCTAGAACTTAAAACTACTTAAACCTAACTAACCTAAGGACATCACACACATCCATGCCCGAGGCAGGATTGGAACCTGCGAACGTAGCGGTTGCGTGGTTCCGGACTGAAACTTCTAGAACCGCTCGGCCACAACGGCCGGCAGAATTGGTACTTTTTGCAGACGATACCAGTTTACAGCGAATATCATTAGAGAGAACGCTACAGAAGATATTGTAAATGATTTTTCTAAAGAATTATAAAGTGGTTCTCAGAAAATGGACTCCCCCAAATTTTGGATATACACACTATGTTCAGTGTTGTACAACAAGGAAACACATACCAACGATTCATATAAAGCATGAGCAGGAACAGTGAATAGGATAGATAGCTCAAAAATTTTGGGTGTACATATTGATGAAAATTTGAACTGGAAGGAGGGCAATACTGAGCTTCCGAAACAAGTTCAGCTACTTTTGCTCTTCGTGTAATTCCTAATCCTGGAAACAAGCAAATTAACCCTCTGACACATTTAACATATTTCGACTCAGTAAGGTTCAATGAATAATTTCCTAGGGTAACTCACCACTTGGAAAGAAAGTACGATTGCACCAAAGCGACCAGTGAGTGTGTGGTGTTCACCCACGAACTTCATGTAGGTTATCTCTTCAAGGAGCTAGGCATTTTAAATGCCCGTCACAACACATACACTGTCCAGTCACATTAATGAGACCACCGCCCTGAAGCACGAATAACCACTTTCTGCGGAGGTGGCTGCTGCGAGATGTGCAAGAAGATTATCAATAGGGTTCTGGAAGGTACTGACAAGGATGTGGAGCCAAGCCGAGTGCAGTGCCGTGGCCAGGTGCACTAGGATTCTCGGGTGAGGATCCGTGGTGCATACAGCCCTATCGAGGATGTCTCACCAACACCTGATTGGGTTTAAATCTGGGAATTCTGGTGACCATGGGAGTACCGTAAAATCATATGGTGCTGTTCGAATCACGCACGTACACTGGGACGAGTGCGACACGCTACATGTCCTGCTAGTGGATGTCATCGTGGCGAGGAAAAACTACACTACACTACTGCACCAAGAATAAATGCAGATGATAAACGGGTATTCATTGCACAAATATATTATACTAGAATTGACATGTGGCTACATTTTCACGCAATTTGGGTGCTTGGATCCTCAGAAATAAGTACCCAGAATAACCACCTCTGGCCGTAATAACGGCCTTGATACGCCTGGGCATTGAGTCAAACACAGCTTGGATGGCGTGTACAGGTACAGCTGCCCATGCAGCTTCAACACGATACCACAGTTCATCAAGAGTAGTGACTGGCGTATTGTGACGAGCCAGTTGCCCGGCCACCATTGATCAGACGTTTTCAATTGATGAGAGACCTGGAGAATGTGCTGGCCAGGGCAGCAGTCGAACATTTTCTGTGTTCAGAAAGGCCCCTACAGGACCTGCAACATGCGGTCGTGCATTATCCTGCTGACATGTAGGGTTTCGCACAGATCGAATGAAGAGTAGCTCCACGGGTCGTAACACATGTGAAATGTAACGTCCACTGTTCAGAGTGCCGTCAATGCGAATAACAGGTGACCGAGACGTGTAACCAATGTGACCCCATACCATCACGACGGGTAGTATGGCGATGACGAATACACGCTTCCAATGTGCGGTCACCGCCACATCGCCAAACACGGATGCGACCATCATGATGCTGTAAACAGAACCTGGATTCATCCGAAAAAATGACGTTTTGTCATTCGTGCACCCAGGTTCGTCGTTGAATACACAATCGCAGGTGCTCGTGTCTGTGATGCAGCGTCAAGGGTAACCGCACCCATGGTCTCCGAGCTGATAGTCCATTCTGCTGCAAACATCGTAGAACTGTTCGTGCAGATTGTTGTTGTCTGTCAAACCTCCCCATGTGTTGACTCGGGGATCGACACGTGGCTTCTCGATCCGTTACAGCCATGCGGATAAGATGCCTGTCATCTTGACTGCTAGTGATACGAGGCCGTTGGGATCGAGCACGGCGTTCCGTGTTATCCTCCTGCACCCACCGAGTATTACCCTCCTGAACCCTCCGATTCCATATTGTGCTAACAGTCATTGGATCTCGACCAACGCGAGCAGCAATATCGCGGTGCGATAAACCGCAATCGCGATAGGCTACAATCTGACGTTTATCAAAGTCGGAAACGTGATAGTATGCATTTCTCCTCCTTACACGAGGCATCACAACAACGTTTTACCAGGCAACGCCGGTCAACTGCTGTTTGTTTATGAGAAATCGGTTGGAAACTTTCCTCATGTCAGCACGTTGTAGGTGTGTGAATGCTCTGAAAAGCTAATCATTTGCATATCACAGCATCTTCTTCCTGTCGGTTAAATTTCGCGTCTGTAGCACGTCATCTTCGTGGTGTAGCAATTTTAATGGCCAGTAGTGTAACTGCACGTAGGGGTGAACATGGACCCCAGGGATAGATGCACACGTTTGTTGATCCAGTGTGTGTTCCAGAATGACGAGATCAAGCAAAGAATGCCTCGAAAACATACCATAAAGCACCCTCCCTTGTTCCAGCTAGTTTGCTTTTAGACGTACACGCCAATGGTTATCTGTCCGATGGAGCATAAGATGTCATTCATTTGAAAACGGCCCTTGTCGCCATCCAGTGACCATACACTTGCGGCACCGGCGTACAAATTCCAGCCTCCGTCGCCGACGAACAGCAATCATCATGAGTGCGTGAACCAGATGCAGCTGAAGACGCCCATCTGCAGCAATGTTCGCTGGACGATCATTGAACAGACACTGTTGATAGCCCCTTGGTTAACGTAGGCTGTCAGCTGCTCCACAGTCGTGCGTCTGTTCGCTCGTATACATCTCTGCCGCCGTCGTTGACCACTGTCGCCAATGGCCCGCAATGCACCACAGTTACCTCCCCTTCGGTTTTATCCATCACAGTTTAAAAAGTGCACCGAGGTCCGCATCTACGATGGTGATCCCAAAAGTAAGGTCTCCTATTTTTTTTTATAAGTACATAGACCTGTTTATTTCTACAATGGTTTACATCAGTTTACAGCTTGAACCTTAAGCTATTTTTCGACATAACCACCATTCCTGTCGATGCGTTTTTATAGACGCTGTGGCAGTTTTTGTATGCTCGCCGCCATGATGTTCAGAAAGCTATGAACCTCTTCTTTCTCCTCGTCGTCGGAGCTGAATCGCTGGGATCACAATTAACACTGACAGGTACTGTGAGACTCTGAAAGAAAACTTAAACGGGCTATTCAGAACCGGAGAAGAGGAATGTTGAGCAAGGGTGTACAAATTCTCCATGACAGCGCTCGTCCACACATCACTCGGCAAACCGTTGCTCTCCTGCAACTGTTTCAGTGGAACATAATCACCCACCCACCCTATAGTCCTGACTTGGTACCCAGTGACTATCATCTGTTCCCTAGGTTAAAAGAACATTTGGCCGGAAAGCGATTCAGCTCCGAGGACGAGGTGAAAGAAGAGGTTCATAACTTTCTGAACAGCATGGCGGCGAGATGGTATGACACGGGCATACAAAAACTACCACAGCGTCTACAAAAATGCATCGACAGAAATGGTGGTTATGTCGAAAAATAGCTAAATGTTCAACATGTAAACTGATGTAAACCATTGTAGAAATAAACAGGTCTATATACTTAAAAAAAATAGACCTTACTTTTGGGATTACCCTCGTACAACTACAGAGGGAAAAATGACCTTTATTACCAATCGTTGAAGGTGTCAATGCTTATAAAGGAGTTCCAGCAACATAAAATGTCTGACAGCAAAGCAAACTGTAAATAAAATCTAAAATTATTGGTCCTGCACAACTCCTATTCAATTGTCGGGTTTCTATGTTAGCTACAGAAAAACTAGTTTTCGAAAGTAGTTGCATGAGCAGCACTAAAAAATGTCTTCATTAAAGTTAACACTAGTCATGTGCACAAATCGTATAAAGTGACTCGTTCCACAACATTTCGATAAAATAACCGTTCAACTAACTAACTAACTCGATGGAACGGAGGAGAGCCCCGGAGTACGAACAGAGGCCACGAACGCTGCGTTACTGTTTTCTCGCTCTAATAATCGGCACTCAGTTTTCTTGGAACCATTCTAACACCTGGCGCATCTGTTGGTTGACGATTTTCGCTGGCTTCTCATTCTCATTACAAACGAGGAGGAAATATAAAAGCAGAACGCCAGGTGCAGAGCTTCAACATAACCCGAAGAAAGCTAGCATTTATACTCTTAGTTATTAGCAACTGGATACATTTACATTACTGACTGCTTCGCATTTCAGTAACTGCTATATACAAGGTAGTTTCTGATATCTGCATTGATATATACTGAGCACTTAAAGGGTTTTATAAGTGCGTATAACGAGTAAAATGTCAGTAAAATACGATTAATGAAATCTGAAACACACATACGACCTATCATATAGGCTATAATTTACTATATAGTTTCGTGAAGGGCACATAGCATTGGAATCTTCCAGTCTCCTCTGTATCTCTATTGTTACGAAACCTTCCTTTTTACAATAAACTATGAAAACTTCCCTTAGGATTTCTGTCTTGCTTAATAATAACAAATGAAATCATCCCTTTGAAATTAATTATCTTTCTCAATCTACGCATACAAATTTAATTGCAGCTTATTGAAAGTGATTTTCTGATTATTTCGACGTCGTGGCTCTCAGTCGTTACCTGCAATAACCCAAAACTGTTCCTTACCTTTTTTACTGTTACTGGATCGCCATCTGACTGCTACATCGAACTGCGACATGAATATACTTACTCTGTTTTACTGTACTTTATTAGCTGCTGGTGGGCTGTCATAATAAGTGGCTGTATTTTTTACCAAAGCTGACATTCTTAAATAGCAAAGCTGACGTTATTCTTTAATTAATTTGACTGGCGCTACGTAATTCATAGTTAAACTTTTTCTTGACAACAATAAAATTTTGCAAAATTTTACGTTGATGGTTTTTGGCATGGATTGTAATCAGTAATGCAATATTGCTGACAAAAATTAATTACATTCTGAATGAAATGATTTTACAAACGTTCAAATGGGACTTACTTTTTACAACAATCTTAAACTAGCATTGCGCAAAGATACCTTCAGTAGTCTTGAGTTTCTCAAAAAAATAATTCAATAAATTTAGTTCCTCTTATGATAATAGTTAGCTGATGTCTCTCTACATCCGTTTATAATCTCTTGTAAATCATAGCTGGTGGCTGACAGGCACACCGCTCCTCTCGACCTCTCGCTTCAGACCTGCTACCGACTCGCTTCACATCTCGCTTACTACTGACTTCCTACGAAAGCTAAAGTGCGGTCTCTCCCGCCAACAATACTTTGGTGCAGACATTCCCTGCTACCACAATTATTTCCAACATGACAAATATTAATTATTCCTACTTAATCCTATTAATAAAATATAAACATCTTTCATAAATTGTGGATTGACAATAGACAATATAAATATGCACGTCTTACAGCATCATCGCAGGTATCTCATAAAAAAAATCTCTAACGTAACAGTAATACGCCCGCCATGTAATTACAGATACCATGAAAGTAAGCAGCGAAAATAACGAAAGGCTTTTCGTTCATTTTTAACTTTAATCAACGTAATGGATACATACACTGATCAGCCAGAAGATTATGACCACCTAGCTAATAGCCGGTATGTCCATCTTTGGCACTGATAAGAGCAGTGGCGCGTCGTGACATGGGAGCAGTGAGACCTCGATACATCACTGGGTGGAGTTGGCACCACATCTGCACACACAAGTCACCTAATTCCCGTAAATTCCCGGCAGGGAGCCGATGAGGTCTGACGCCACGTTCAATCACACCCCAAATGTGTTCCATAGGGTTCCTATCTGGCGAGTTGAGGGGCCGGAACATCAACTGGAACTCGCCACTGTGTTCCTCGAACCACTCCACGACGTCCCTGGTCTTGTGATATGAAATATGCCTCTGCCGTTGGAAACATGATCGTCTTGAACGGGATGTATGTAGTACAATACTCCTAGGCCGTCATGGTGCATTGCACGATCCCCAGTGGACTCATGGATATCCAAGTGAATGTTACCCGGGGAACATTATGGAGGCGCCGCCAGCTTGTCTTCATCCAATAGTACAGATGTCAAGGAGCTGTTCCTCTTCAAGACGGTGGATTCGCGCCATCCCATCGGCTTGATGAAGAAGGTATCGGGATTTTTCAGACCTGCAACGCTCTCCCACTGCGCCAACGTCCTACGCCGATGGTCACATGTCCATTTCAGTCATAGTTGCCTTGTCGTGGTTTTAACATTGGCACATGTATGGGTCGTCGGCTGCGGAGGCCTTCGTTAGGAGCGGTCGGTGCACTGTATGTTCAAATACACTGGTACTCTGCTCACTATGAAAGTCTGATGTTAGTTTCACCGCAGTTCCCCGCCCGTCCTCTTTTACCAGTCTGTCCAGCCTACGACGTCTGGGGTTATTCGCTGCGTTCCTCGCTAATAAATGTATCGTCTTTTTCAAGTCCCCTGTAGGATCTTTGAGTTTTTCGGCAATTTTCTACCAGTCATATTTCTTTTCCTTCGCCGGTCGGAGTGGCCGTGCGATTCTAGGCGCTCCAGTCTGGAGCCGAGCGACCGCTCCGGTCGCAGGTTCGAATCCTGCCTCGGGCATGGATGTGTGTGATGTCCTTAGGTTAGTTAGGTTTAATTAGTTCTAAGTTCTAGGCGACTGATGACCTCAGAAGTTAAGTCGCAGAGTCCTCAGAGCCATTTCTTTTCCTTCGTCGTTTCCGCTGCGGCCCTCGCGGTCTCTTGAATCCCAGGAGCACGTATTACATTTCTGGGACATTGCACGGGACACCAAAACAAATATTTTTCTCTGATGTCATAATCTTCATTGAGCCTTATTGGAAAAATTGGAAATTTGTGTTAAGGTCTTATGGGACCAAACTGCTGAGGTCATCGGTCCCTAAACTTACACACTACTTAATCTAACTTAAACTAACTTACGCTAAGGATAACACACACACCCATGCCCGAGGGAGGACTTGAACCTCCCGACGGAGGGAGCCGCGCGGACCGTGACACGACTCCCTAGACCGATCGGCTACCCCGCGCGGCATGGATGTGTGTGTGTGTGTGTGTGTGTGTGTGTGTGTGTGTGTGTGTGTGTGTGTGTGTGTGTGTTTGTCCTTGGGATAATTTAGGTTAAGTAGTGTGTAAGCTTAGAGACTGATGACCTTAGCAGTTAAGTCCCATAAGATTTACACACATTTGAACTTCCTGTCTATACAGAACGATAGTTTATTCCTTTTTTCTCTTGAGTTGGTGGCTGGTTGATTAGGGGGAAGGGACCAGATAGTGAGGTCATTGGTCCATCGGATTAGGGATGGATTGGGAAGGAAGTCGGCCGTGCCCTTTCAAAGGAACCATCTCGGCATTTGTCTGAAGCGATTTGCAGAAGTCACGAAAAACGTAAATCAGGATGGCCGGACGCAGGTTTGAACCGTCGTCCTCCCGAATGCGAGTCCGGTATGCTAACCACTGCGCCACCTACCTCGACTTTTTTTTTTTTTTGACAGTTCGATTCCGCCAGTAGAGAAAAGCACTCGCAAATGGTCTATAGCTGCCGTTCTATTGATTTGCTCAGCTGTGCTGATCTAGCTGAAATTAATTAAAAATGATTAAATTGAATCTTGGAAAATTTGGACATGTAAAAAATTAAAGATATTATTTAACAATTGTACGTCGCTTTCTCCAATGTAGTTCTGCGAGTCATTGAGACCAATAAATAGAAAAAGGTGTGAAAAACATTTCCATTATTATTTTACGAAGAGTGCTAATCCCCTTTACAGTCATGTTCCCCAATTCCTGTCTCTACTTGGTGGTCCGAATTATTTTTATAAGATCTGCCCCACTTCAATTGCCTTTCCTAGTGCTGACGGACCGTAGAATATAATAAACTTCCTCACAAAAATGTGAAGCACTCAGAAGAAATTTGCACACCATCGGCGGGTATGTAAATGATTACAGATGCAATTCTCTGTTACTGGTAAAGCGGCCAACAGAGTGCGTTAGTGGTGTTCGAATTTAGTTTTCTTACTTTGTCTGGTAGCGTAAATAAGGAGGAGCGAACAGCGTCAGGTGCTGAGTGATCACTGGGGAGGACTTATGGGTGCCGTGCGTGAGTGTGAGGCGGTGTTATCAGCACCTGACAAATTTTTGAAAGGAGCCTCATTGTCTGTTCCATTTGGTCGGCCGGTCAAATCGTGCAATACCCAGATTTGCAGGTCATTCGGATGTGACGGTGGCCCGATATTGCACTGCATATTAACATGAGGGTAGGCATACATGTCGTCAAGGTTCTAGTCTAACAATCACAAAGCAGGATCGCCGTGTTGAGCACCAAGCACACCGTAACACCTTCACATCTGCTCTCGCCATCCTAAAACAAGTAATAGACGGAAACTTCCTGGCAGATTAAAACTGCGTGTCGGACCGAGACTCCAAGCTGGGACCTTCGTCTTTCACGGGCAAGTTGTCTACCGACTGAGCTATCCAAACACGACCCCCACACACGACCCGCCTTCACAGCCATACTTCCTCCAGCACGCCTCCTAACCCCCAAATTCATTGTGAAAGTAGTGGACTTCCTGCGTCACCCCGGACCATTGATCGGAGACTAGCAGCCACCCGACTGGGGAACTGCATCTACATCTATGTACGTACTCCACGAGTCACCGTACGGTGCGTGGTGGAGGGTACCCTGTACCACAACTAGTCGTTTCCTTTCCTGTTCCGTCGGCCTCTGTGGCCGAGCGGTTCTAGGCGCCTCATTCCAGAACCGCGCTGCTGCATCGATCGCAGGTTCGAATCCTGCCTCGGACATGGATGCTTGTGATGTCCTTAGGTTAGTTAGGTATAAGTAGTTCTAAGACTAGAGGACTGATGACCTCAGTTGTTTTCCCATAGTGCTTAGAGCCTTTTGAACCATTTTTTCCTGTTCCACTCGAACACAGAGCGATGGAAAGGCGACTATCTATGTGCCTTCATATGACCTCTAATTCCTCGAATTATCTTCGTAGTCCCCACGAACAGTGTACGTTGGCGGTAGTAGAATAATTCTGCACCCAGCTTCAGATGCTGGTTCTCCAAATTTTCTCAACAGTGTTCCTCGAAAAGAACATAGCCTTCCCTCGAGGGATTCCCATTTGAGTTCGCGAAGCATCTCTGTAACACTTACGGGTTGTTCGAACCTACCGCTAAAAAATCTAGGAGCCTGCCTCAAAATTGCTTCGATGTGCTCCTTCAGTCCGGTTGGGTTTCCTGATTTCAGGGATGGCTTCTAGCAAACAGACTGTTGTAGACCCTTCAGCATTAACTACTTTTAAGTAACCTAAAACAGTGGTCTCGGCATGACCAGTGTATCCCAAGAAAGCAAGTGAACATTTTCTTGGAAGTGCTTCGCAGACAACCCAATTCCCTAGTGTCCGTTTCTTCGTGGAAACACCAAGTTGCTAATTACTGCTTAGTTTCCGGCACGTACGAAGAGTGGAAGGGGAGAAACTGGGTGATCATACCGTGCAGCAAAGAGACCACTAGATTAGATTTGATAAGACTCTGCTTCTGACAGTCACCAGTGGATACTATGAAAGGCGGTACAGACAGGTTATAGAGATTACCGAACACCCCAGTAATTTTAATTGGAAGGAGGAGGGGTGTGAAATAAAATTGTACCTGGATTTCGATGCGGAAGAAGTTGTGGGTGACATCATTAGTGGACGAAAACAACCGACAACGGCCTGTTGCGCTCTACTTTTCATACAATGTGACGTCACGGCTCTTCGTGGGAGCACGTGGAAATGGAATTTTACTTCACGTGGTAGCGAGCCAGGGCATACACAGGACCTTCGCAAAAGCTACAACCCCCCATCAAAATGTTCAAATGTGTGTGATATCTTATGGGACTTAACTGTTAAGATCATCGGTCCCTAAGCTTACACACTACTTAACCTAAATTATCCTAAGGACAAACCCGCACATCCATGCCCGAGGGAGGACTCGAACCTCCATCGGGACCAGGCGCACAGTCCCTGACTGCAGCGCCTTAGACCGCTACAACCACCCTTGAAGATGTACTCGCAGTCAGGGAAGAAACGTTGGGTTTCCGACTCCGGCATAAGAGCCCGGAATATGTTAATTAGTGAAAATTTCTTTTCTGAAGGGGACTGATTACCAAAAGTTGAACGAAGCTTTTCGAGGCACTTTTGAGTTCGGCCTTGATGAAAATCGTGAAATATGATCCAATAACATTTTATGTTATATTTTCTTAACAACACTTTATTTAAAAGCCCACTGTGAGCAAGCTATTCGTCTAATTTCTGAACTGCACTGTTCAACAGTAGCAAATGACAAATTTTCAAACAGTTGTGATGGCATATCTGATCAGCGCTATCTAGTGCTCGCTTCTAGTTCTTCCGTAACTTCCGTAGAGGAATTCGTCAGCGAATCATATCACTGGTATCTTTCCAACCGGATTTTTAATCAAAAAATGGTTCAAATGGCTCTGAGCACTATGGGACTTAACTTCTGAGGTCATCAGTCCCATAGAACTTAGAACTACTTAAACATAACTCACTTAAGGACTTCACACACATCCATGCCCGAGGGAGGATTCGAACCTGCGACTGTAACGGTCGCGCAGTCTCAGACTGCAGCGCCTAGAACCGCTCGGCCACCCCAGCCGGAGATTTTTAATCCAATCACCACTGAAGGTTTCATTCATTTCTTCTGTTGCTTCTAATGTATACGCGTACACATTGTAAAGAACAAGAGAAAAACTACATCCTTGTCGCACGCCATTTTTAATCTGAGGTTCGTGGACTGTGGGAAGAATGAAAAAGACAAGACTGGAAACGATCGAAAGGACGCTGAAAACTGAGTCCACTGACGAGATAAGAAATGAATTCGTTTTTCGCACAATCGCTGAGGCAAGGAATAATTGGAATAAGCCGACGGAATGTAGGTGGGGATGAGAACAAGACTGTTAACACGTTAAGGTATAATTTCCGTGATACTAGACGGAGCTCTAGAAGGCAAAAAATGTAAGGGAGGGCAAGTATTGGAATACAACAATTTATAACAGAGGACTCGGTGGGTAAATATTAGTCTGAGATGAAGAGGTTAGCACGGAGAGGAAATCGTGTCGGGCCTCATCAAACAAGATAGAAGAGTAGTTAAAGAACAGAAAAAGAGAGGACAAAACGAGAGGCTCAGTTACCTCCACACTTTACATGCTGTTCTTTCCTGGGACTTACATAACATGAAGTTAATAAAATTTAAAATTACAAGGAACTGCGAAACAGTTACCAATGGAGGAATGTAGTAAAATCCAAAACTACACCCCTCCGTACGACTTCCGAATAGCTCATCACTTGAGGCCCAGCGCCTTCGCATCGCTCCTGTCACTTGTTAGGACGATATCGTTATAGGCATGAGTCATCGACAGATGTCGCCAGCTGACATGGACCTGAGTTACAGAGCTGCGCGTAGTTGTACTAGTAGGCGGCAGAGGTCAGCAGTTGACGGACAGCGCTAGCAGTCGTAGTCAAAACAATGTTGTAAAATTATGTTTGATTAATATTTAATGTAATTGCATAATTATAATTGTTTTATATGTGTATTAATTAGCAGTGTGAGTGCTGTATGAGTGAAGAAGAACAGAAGTAAATGAAACTTGTTTTGTTTATTCACGAAGTACCAGTTAAACTACACAGGGGATTTACTATAATTAAATGTGCAGTCAGTTTATGGTACTAATAAATCGTGAGTAGGACACAAATTTATCGGTAATTTCACAAGGAGTAATTTTATATTTGATACTTTTCTAAATTTATTTATTTAGCAATTGTCATATAAAGAAATGTTTTACTATGATTGGTCATTGAAGTAGAGCGCGGGTTGGCGCGGGATAATACTACAACCTGACTTGTTGTTTGTGACATCAGCCGAACAGAAAAATGCAGGCTCGCGCCAATCTAAGCTGGGAACAAAGCCTTTGGTTTGGTCTAAGTAACGGGTGTAAATACCATAAACTGGCTACGTGTGTGACTGTGGTGTACGTGTGAACTTTACATTGTGTTGCCACTTAGTACGGACTTGGCAGTATTAACTGTATTCTTTATAGTAAAAATACACCTGAAAATTTACATTGCCAAGTTAAAACTTCTATTTCAGTAGCTAGCCACATCCCGTATAGCTGACACTTGTATGTATGTTGCGACCTGCAATAGACAGTAGTGGTCTAGTATTTCCTACTACAGCTTTTAGCTAGACAAATGAACATTGCTGGACACTGTGTCCCGTGTCGGACAGAAGAGTAATTTTGGAAGTCTCACTGTACTCCACGACGTTCTTCTATTACCTGACTGGCAGACGATTATTACGGCAGTACTGAAATTAGTCGTTTTTATGCTTCGTAAAATGTATGTCAACAGTTTATAGCTCGAGTAGTGTGCGTCTGTTCGTGATCGTGCCTGTTTCCTGTCTCCGTCCCTCCTTCCCTTGCACTCAAATTACTGATTTGCGTCGCTTACGGACACACTTGTCAGGCAGTTATTGTGAAATAACGATTACATTGGCAGTGTCAGTACCTGTGGCACGCGGTGTTTAAGCGTCGACAACGCAGAGGAGAGTGGCGAGCGGGGCCACGGTTTGATGGCACTTAAGGCGCGCCTTGAGGTAACGAGATAAAACGAATGTGTACACTGTCGGCGGCATATCTGCTGGCAATACGCAATGCGTGACGCAACGCCGATATTGCCCTCATCAGTCGCACCATTCAATTTGCACATTTATATAGAGTGGAAGAAAAAGAAAAGACGACGCGTCTTTTTACTGAGGCGCACTTCGAACGTCAGGCTATGATTGTCGTTTACCTCAGTACGAGTAGTTGTTTCGATAAACTACCCACGGCTTAGTTTGCTACAGCTTACCATACATGTCTCTTACCACATTATTGATGAACTGCCTTGTTGTTGTCGTTGTTGTTTTGTCTGAGACTGATTTGATGCAGTTCTTCATGCTGGTGTATCCAATGCAAGCCTCTTCATCTCTGCATAACTACTGCAGCCTACATCCGCCGTAAACTGCTTACTGTAGCCGTGCCATAAAACATGGGGCTATTTGATAAATACACGGTTCAAAAGAATTGTGAGAACAGACGTATCAACGTCCAGTATGTTAAATCTACAGGGTGTATAAAAAAGTATCATCCGATTTGGCACGTCTGTATTTCTGAAACTAATAAACATATACAGTGAATTTTGTTTTTTGATGAACGGGAAATTCAAAAAGTTTTTTTGCATACCTTTTCATAGGTGCTCAGTATGCCCGCCTTGAGTTGCACGCATATGTCAGTGCGGTATTCCCTTACTGCAGTGAGCATGTCTTGATTTACAGTATCCACAGCTGCTCTTATGCGATGTCTGACTTAGTTCACTGTTGTTGGTAACGGAGGCACGTAAACAGAGTCTTTTATAAACGACCACAAGAAATAATCGCATACAGTCAGGTCCTTTGTGGCCAGTAATGTAAGGCTGAATCATCCGGTCCATTGCCGATTTAAAAATTCCTGCAATTCCAGATGCCATTGTTGTGGTGCCCCATCATGCTGGTAAGTAAAATCGTTCGAATCAGTCTCCAACTGTGGGATAAGAAAGTTCTCAAGCATGTCGAGTTATGAGTTTTCTCGAAAAGCGTTCTCTGCAAAGAAGGATGGACCATACATCTTTTCTCGTTAAACTGCATAAAACATGTTAAATTTTGGAGAGTCCCTCTCATGTTGCACACCTTCATGTGGCTGTTTCGTGCCCCATATTCTCACATTATGACGGCTCACCTTTCCATTTAAATGGAATGTTGCCTCGTCACTAAACACTACGCGTGAAAGAAAACTGTCATCCTCCATCTTGCCCAGATCGAAATTACAGAACTTCACAAGTTGTTATTTGTCACCTTCACGAAGAGTTTGCAGTAGCTGAATCTTATATGGTTTCTTACGTAAACGTCGCGCAACACACGCCAGACAGACATCAGGTGCAAACCGAGCTGTCCGGCTGTACGACGAACGGATTTCTGCGGAGTCCTTGTGAACTATGGCGGATGCGTTCGACGTCTGTGTGAGACACTCGGGAACGTCCCGGCGATTTGCCTGTACACAAACAACCTGTTTCTCGGAATTGTTCAAGCAATAGTCTATTGCTGTGCTGCAGGAGGATCCACACCATATATAATACAAAAGTGACGCTGAACAGTTATTACTGACCCGTCCTGCGCCAAACGTAGAACACAAAACTCTTCCTATTGTCCAGACACCATTTTTACTACAACTGAAGTGGGCGCACAATCGTGCTACCTAGCGGGAACCATGCAAAACTCGTGAGTTTGCTCTTTCCAACAGTACACTGTTCATGTACATATCTGTGGTTGTGATTTCGGATAATACTTTTTGACACACCCTGCATTTTGGTACACGCGGTATCTGTAGTCTTATTGCAGGGCTTGAGATATTCGCTTTCAGTGTAGACAACAATTAAAACCATTCGCTGTATTACGTACACAGTGTCAGGTGATCCCTCAGAAGGAAGTGAGTACCCGTGTCCCAGTATCTTCTAATGCCTGCCCCCGGTAGCTGAGTGGAGGGCAGTCCGCCTTTAGCCGCGGAGCACCTCGGACTTGTTTACGCCCGGCTGCGAACGTTCGCGGAAGAAGCGGTGTTTACACCGTCGTCACTCGCGTGTGTTACTGTTTGCATCGAACGCCATGGCACATAATTTCCGAAAAACCACGATACAGTTCACGTTCTGTAACGAGTATGCACGACCGAAGGCTTTCGAAATCGAACGTTTCTTGAGGGACGAAGTGCAACTTAATTACACGGAGATTATTGGAATTCATTTATCAATCGTGAGCAGCACTCTTTACGTAAAGATGATTGACGACGCAGCATGCGATCGGATCATTGAAGCCGCCAAACGAGGATTCCAGTTCCGACACTCCGATGGTCATATTGGCGAAGTTTTAGTCGCTCATTCGGGCCTGGGAGTGCGTACGATTCGAGTCTTCGAGCTGCCTTTCGAGGTACCAGAATCATTGGTCACTGAATCGCTCCAGCCATATGACAGAGTTATCAGTCATACGGCCGAACGTTGGGCAAGTTTTAGCACGTATCCAATGCTCAATGGTGTCCGACAGGTGCGAATTGCCCTTACGAAACATGTGCCATCGCACATAAACATCGGCGGCTGTCGAGCTATTGTCATCTATGATGGACAGTCCCGGACATGCTCCGGGTGTGGTGGTGAAGGACATCTTCGATCTGCGTGTATGCAGAGGAGACTCGTGCAACTCCCCAGCGGAGACCTCCAGAATCCGACTACACCAACGTCACTGCCGATGACTTACGTGGCGGCGCTTCGCGGGGAGGTGACGCCGAGGTCGGAACGCACTATCGAACCGACGCCGCAGTTGATTGAGGCGCCTTCGGACCCCACTGACGAAGGAATGGCTCCGACCAACCTCCAATCCCAGACATTACAGGTAGTGCAAAAAGAGGTTGACAGCATCACAACAGGCATGGAAGCTGAAGTGGAACGGCCCCAGGGCGTTGTGGCGACGGCGAGACTGCAGGAGATACAAGATTCACCGACACCAGAGGCCGAGGTGAGGGCCCGCAAACAACGCTCGCCAAAGCGCCGCAAGAAGCGCCGACTAAACTCTGCGGAGACGCTATCTTCTCTTCTTGGGAGCCCAGAGGAGACTAACACTATGGACCTGTCTGACTTGGAACCACAAGCTTCGGATGTCGCAGACCATATGAATTCGGACAGTGAAAATATGTCATGTCGCTCAGACGACGCATCCGCTCAGGGGCCTACTACCCCTTCTGCGGTGGAGTCTAAAGCTGCGAAAGAACAACAGCTGTCACTCATCAATGCTGCACAGGAAAATTTGGAGCACCACAATGATATCAGCTGGTATGAGCAGGACGATGAAATCACCGATGCGGACCATTCTACTGGTGGGGACTCGCATCCGTCTGCATCTCAAGAAACCTAATACCGCAGGGACACGTCCGTCGGGCGGCCCTCTGCGGATGTGCAAAGGGACTGTCGATACGGTGAAACTTCGTCATTTTAACATCATGTGGAGATGACAGCTACTCGACCCCAGGCATACAGAATAGGGACAGTGAAAGTAAATACCATTAGATCGCCCGTGAAACAGCTGTTGTTTAGGGACATGATATACGCGTCGGATGTGGATATGCTGATGGTGCAGGAAATCTACATTCCTGAGTTCCAGGAAGTCCATGGGTACATCTCCTACACCTCGCCGCACTCGAACAACGACAGTGGAACGGCGATATTGGTCCGGGACGGGATTCCGGTTCGCGACCTGGCTTATCTACCTTCGCCACGAGGACTGGCGATAACTGTTAATGGAATTCGCATTCTCAATGTTTATGCCCCTTCCGGCACCGACAACAGACGGGCGCGTGCGAGATATTATTCGGAAGAGATTGTGCCCTTATTTACCGGCAGATTCGATCATTTCATTATAGGTGGTGACTTCAATTGTGTTTTAGCCCAAAAATACCAGATTCCACATTACAATACCTCTCGTGAATTGCATGTGCTATGCCGGGATCTGGAGTTAAGCGACACCTGGGACATGATTCATAGGAACCGTGAGGGATATACTTTTTATACCAGTCATCGGCGAGCAGACTCGATCGAATATATGTTTCGGTTGGCCTACAGGATAAGGTGATCGACGCGGAACGATGGCCTGCGGCATTTACTGATCATCTGGCTTACATTTGTACCATATCACTCCCTAGGCAAAGTGTGTGGAGAAGCCGCGGGACATGGAAGCTCAATTCGTCACTTTTGGCAGACCCCGAATGTCGTCAGAGAGTCGAGGAGGTATGGACCACATGTCAGCGCCGTCTACCAACATAATATACCTCCGTGCTTCAATGGTGGCTCGAGTGTACTAAGCCGGCAATAAGAAGAGCGCTCATACAGTATGGTCGGGATAAGACTAGATGGCAAAGAGACACTCTTGATTATTATTACACCATGCTTCGTGAGCTGTCCTTCCAGGTGCCGTCTCCAGAACATCAAGCGGAAGTTCATCGTGTCAAGGCACAAATCCTATCGATCACGCGACGACGACTGGGTGGCATCCCAATACGGGCACGATGTCTCGACACCATCACTGGGGAACGTACCGCGATGCACCATGTGTCGCGGGAACATAAACGTTACCGCCGGGCATTGGTAACAGTGCTCCACGGTTTAGAGGGCCGTCAACTGACAACACAACAGGACATTGCAAATGAATTTTTAGAGCATTTCCGCCACCTCTATGCCGGTACACCGACGGACCGTCTCGTGGGGGAAGAGATACTGCAACATCTGCAAACGACACTGACAGAGACGGATAAGGCAGCGCTTATGGAGCCACTCACAGAAGACGATATAAAGGTGGCACTCACAAAAGGAGCGGCCCATAAATCACCAGGGCCAGATGGGATTACGCTAGAGTTTTATCGAGAATTCGTGGACATGATGATGCCACAGTTGGTGTCGATGTACAATGAGGCGATGCGTCCGGACATGCGCCTACCGTCGGATTTTGTGACGGGCTTTCTTCTTCCCATCCCGAAGATGGCGGGGAGTCGCAATGTTAATCAATATCGGCCTCTCACTATGCTAAACACCGATTATAAAATCTTTGCAAGACTACTAGCGTCTCGTCTCAAGCTGGCGATATCCAGGACAATATTCCCTGATCAGGCTTGCCTAGGGGTGCGAAGCAACATCTCCTCGGCGTTAAGTGAATACCGTGACGTTATCGCCCTTGCGGAAACGTGTAAAATGCGAGCAGCGATGATATCTGTGGACTTCTATCGTGCGTTCGATAGGATAAACCATGACTTCTTGGCGCCAGTCATGAGCCGAATGGCGATTCCACCTGTTTACATCTCCATCGTTATGAGGCTAATACGAGGGGCTACATCGAAGGTGATTGTAAACGGCCGGGAAGCGGGCTCGATTCCAATTAACAGCTCAGTCCGACAAGGGTGTCCACTCTCCATGATTCTGTTTGCGATAGCGCTTGAGCCGCTGATGTGTGTTATGAGGCGCTCACTTATTGGGATAGCGCTTAATGAGAACTCTTTCGTTTGCCGCGCGTATGCGGACGACATGATCCTCCTTGTCAGATCAGGACATGAAGTGCGTCAGGCTGTTGAACATCTAGACTCTTACGGGACGGCGGAAGGCAGTGTCGTTAACATGACGAAATCCAAAATTATGCACATTGGACGGGGTCTGGAAGACGTACCGGGACCGTTTCAGACGGTGGAATCGCTGAGATGTCTGGGGATTACATTTACCGTTCACTACGGCGGTCAGCGGCGGCGAGTTCTCGGCGGCTTCTGCAGAATGTTCGTCCGACGATACGCAACAACTCACTGAGAGCCTTTGACATGATCCAACGTGTGGCATACACCAACGTTCACATAGCGTCACGACTGCCCCATTTAGCGCAGATCCTACCAATACCGAAGGGTATTGCAGATCGCCTCGTGGCTGCCTTTGGTTACATGTTAGTACTGGGATGTTATTTAAGATCAAGTATGATACGTTAACGCTACAGTTCCGGAACAGTGGCCTCAACCTCACAACCGTGAGAAACAAAGCTCTGGCGCTTTACATGCGAGCGATGATACGAAATTGGCAACAAAGAAAGCATACCATAACGTCAGCTCTGATAGAAGTACTTGTTCCGCCTTCTTACGAACCCCCTATTGCGATGGGCAATATTTCGCCTTCTCTTGCACACATTGCCTCATTTCTTGTTGATTACAGTTATGTTCGTCTGAAAGTACCTTCGACGAGAATACCCACGACTCGGGAGATCTATAGATGCTTGATGGATCACCATGGCCGCAATATAATGGAATTCAAATACCCGTCGAGAACGTGGAACCACATTTGGTGTGCAGTGCATACTCCATTACTGTCAACAGCAGCGAGATCGATGTGGTATATTCTTATAAACTGTAAACTTGTGACCAGGAGTCGATTACATACAATTCATATGGTCGATTCTCCTCTTTGCACCAACTGTGGACTGTTAGCAACGGAAGCACATGGTTTAGTGTGTGGCGCAGCGAAGGACGTCTGGATGCTGACTCGTCGAATACTGGCCTTCCTTCAACGCACTAACTACACAGAAATCACATCGGATGTATTTTTTCTACCGGACAAGACCTTTTTTCCCAAAAAAAAGACATGTGCGGTCAATTGGATCGCTGGACATGCGACGAAATATTTGTATTCGTACGATATTAAGTCCGTGATGGATTATTGGATGTATTTACAAGAACAACACGAGCTCATACGGAGTCATACGAAATACAGGACTTACTTTTCCAATTTTTTAGGAAGTGTTTTTCAAAATCCTCCCGATAGCTGGGGTGTCCGCCCGTGACTAGGATTGTCATTTACTTTATTGCTGTTACAAGAAAAAAAAAAGAGGGCGGCCTTTGTGTTGATTTTTTGGTTTCCAAATTGTTTTTGCTGTCTCGATACTTTTCTTATCCCTAGGACAGCACAATTGTACGAATAAAGATTGTTTGTTTACCCTGCCTTCCTGTTCAAAATTAAAAAAAAAAGAAAAAAAGTGGTCAGCGCGACAGAATGTCAATCCTAAGGGCCCGGGTTCGATTCCCAGCTGGGTTGGAGATTTTTCTCCGCTCAGAGACTGGGTGTTGTCCTAATCATCATCATTTCATCCCCATCGACGAGCAAGTCGCAGAAGTGGCGTCAAATCGAAAGACTTGCACCCGGCGAACGGTCTACCCGACGGGAGGCCCTAGTCACACGACATTTACATTTGTTTAGTATATTCTAATGAGGTACACGGTTGGCAGTTGGCAGTGCAAGTTGTAAAGATGGTCTTTTTGATCGAAAAAGGTTGGACTTTCGCCGTGTTGCTTCAGATGCCAATGCCTCTCCATGTGTAACTCACAGGAAGACAGGTCAGCATACAAGGCGAACTGGACAAGGTCGACGACGCATTGCAACCCGACCTGAAGACCGACATCTGGCCATCTCTGCCTTGCGGTGTCGTACGCATACCGCCAGAGAACTGCAAGACGGGCTCAGAAGGGTCACTGGAGCCGCTGTGTCCGATTAGACTGCAACGAACAGATTACGAGAAAGGACCTTACGACTCAGACGTCCTGTTGCAGTACCAGGCTTGACACGACAACATCTTGCAGCTCATGTTCCGTTCTGGCGTTCCCATGTCAACTGGGAATTTCATCAGTAGTGAAACGTGTACAGATGACTCCGGATATCCTGTGACGCAAGGCGATGGCCGTGTTCTTGTGCGGAGAGCCGTGGTGAACGGTGCATGCCAAATGTTGTACAGGAATCAGTGTTGACAGCCATATGTGTCTTGTCGCTGTCCTTGATCGCCGTACCACCAGGTAGTACGTCGACCAGATCCTGTTGGACCATGCGGTGGCTGCTTCATACGGTGATGGCCTCGAATTCTTTCTAATTCCAGGGCCTATGAAGCGGGCGTCAGCTGGGGATGGGAAAACCCGACCGATTAAAACCGGTAGCGGTATTTTAATTCTGAATAACACTCACACACTCAACAATGACATGTTTCACTGAATAAAGCATCTCTCCAAATTTCGATTCACAATAGCATAGTTGCACTAGGCGGCGGGGCAGGTGTGACAGAACACGTAGGCTGTCGCATGCAATTAGTTCGCTCCTGCAGAAAGGCAACCCAACAACAGTTCTCCATAGCAGGCTGCTGACGCGCCTCTCTGGGAAATTCGTGTCCACGATTTCAATGAATTTCACGCAGGAGTTGACGATCACAATTTCACACAAAGGGGGATCATATTGAGAGCCTATGTTGTAAGTTAATAATACGAAGAGACGTTCCATCAGCTGATGTGTGTCTGTATTTTCTGTGTGTCTTGTAGTTTTCGCGTAGTCTTCTGAAACGCCAAAATTGCTTTCGAATAACCCTATACTTTTCCTTCACTGTTTATCGCATTCTACCCATCTTGTCTTCAAGTCCTTTATAGTACTCCTTTTCGAAAGCTTCTATTCTCTTCCTGTCTGACCTGTTACCAACCTTGTTTCACTTATATTCAAGACGACACTCGAGACAAATACTCAAGGAAAACAGTCCCTAAAACTTAAATTTATATTCGATATTTAATTTTTTTACTGGAGAGTTTTTCTTGCTATTGCTTATATTCGTTTATAGCCTATTTACTTCTGTCATCATCACTTATTATGCTGCCAAAACATCAAAACTCGTCTACTACTTTCAGTGCCTCATTCCCTAATCTAATTACCCTAGCATCACCTGCTACAATTCGACTGCACTCCATCACCTCCTTATGAGCCCTTTTCAAGACGCTAGACCTTTTAGTCAGCTGCTCATTTAACTCCATTCCTGCAATCAGCAAACCAGAAAGTTTTTGTTTCTTCCAGAAAGAAATTTTTGAAGTTTGGACGGTAAGAGATGGAGGCTGGCGGAAGTAAAGCCGTGAGGACAGGCATGAGTCGTGCTTAGGTAGCTCAGTCGGTGCCGGCACGATAGCTCGGTGTGTTCGGTAACAAACTAACTTCAACGGATGTCATGTGACGTCCGCTACGACCAAATACAGTGAACAGTAAAGACCAAAATGAAAAAAAAAAGTTGGTAGAGTACTTTCCTACTAAAGGCAAAGGTCCAGAGTTCGAGTCTTTGTCCGGTACACAATTTTAATCTGCCAGGAAGCTTTTTATTTCTTATCTCTGAATTATAATTCCCTTTCAGAGTGTCTTCTTAATTTGCTTCACTGCTCGCTTAATATACAGACCGGATAACATCCGGGATGGCTAGAACCGTGTCTCACTCCCTTACTATCACTCAATTACTGGTTCCCTCCGACGTCATTTGGCTCTTATGAAGGTAATCTGGTTTTCATTCAAGTTCCATGAGGGGCGTTCAATAAGTAATGCAACTCATTTTTTTCTGGAAGCACGTCGGTTTTATTCAAGATTGCGATACACTATATTATCTACCAATATTTTGGCTAGAAAACCCTATTTTTCAACAAATCTCGGTTCAATGCGACGACCTTGCGCCTCCTTACTAGGACGGCCTGTGTGGCCGCATGGTACCTCTGAGCTGGTGGACGTCAGAGCCAACGTATTGTTGCATCAGTAACCTGGGATTGACATGTAGTTGTTTTTTAACTCCTCTCTGTCTTCTTGTTCTAAAGTTTTGACGTGGGCGCTTATGACCCTAGTTGTATTTGCACCCTAAAACAAAACAAACAAACACAAACACGACTCACCGAACTTTTACACTGTGACAGGTCACCGTAGACATTCTGCAAACGCTTATGAATTTCTGTGAAGCTCTGGTTTCTTCAACCGGAATTGGCCATGAAAGAAATGTGTTCCATTACTCACAGAACGGCCCTTGTAGATAAGTTTTCATTAACTGTGCTGTATATTGCGTTAACTGTACTGTATACGTAGTAACTTCAGAACTCTTAAAGAGTAAGCTCCAGTCAACAGTATCGATAGTTTTATTTATTTATTTACATTTTGTACAGATGTGGACTTACCTTTCTTTACCCTGTCTTCTAATGTAAGTCGTAGGGTCAGTGTTAACTCAAGTTTTGCTACATTTCACTGAAAATCAAACTGATACTCTTCCAGGCCGCTTGTGCTATTCTTTCCATTCTGGTACAGGTGTTAAAAATTTTTATTTATCATCCAAATTCAATTTTCGGTAAAATTCACGCCTTCCTTACACGAAGGCATGCTGAAAGCAATGACTGCGAGTTTTTTATTCTGTTTTCATTGCCAATTGAGGAGTTTGACGGTCCAGTCACATTAATGTGAAGACCCTCAAAAATGACTCAAATGACTCCTAAGCACTACGGGACTTAACATCTGAGGTCATCAGTCCCCTAGACTTAGAACTACAAGAACCTGACTAACGCAAAGACATCACACACAACCATGCCCGAGGTAGGATTCGAATCTGTGACAGTAGCAGCAGCGTAGTTCCCGACAGAAGCGCCTAGAGACGCTCGGCCACAGCGGCCGGCTGAACACCCTCAAAAGCCTGAATAACCATGTGTTGCAGCGCTGTCGTGCAGAAAGAGAGTCAGTGAGTTTCTAGAAGGGACCGCCAGGGATGTGGAGCCATGCGAACTCCAGTGTTGTGGCCAGCTGCACTATAGGTTTTCTCGCTTGTGGATCCATGGCGCTAGCAGCTCGATCGCGGTCGTTCCACAGATTTTTAGTTTGGGCTTAAATCCGTGGAGTCTGGTGGCCATGGGAGTGCTGTAAACTGGTGCCCTTAGAACCATGCACGTACAACGCGGGAAGTGTGACAAGTTGCATTGTCTTGCTTGTATATGCCATCAACCCGAGTATAAAACAAAGTGCACTTAAGTTGTATATTGAGCAAGCAGTGAAGGAAACAAAATAAAAATACTGAGTAGGTATTAAAATCAATGGAGAAGAAATAAAAACTTTGAGGGTCGCCGATGACACTAAAATTCTGTGAGAGACAGAAAAGGACTTTGAAGAGCAGTTGAATGGAATGGGTAGTGTCTTGAAAAGAGAGTATAAGATGAACATCAACAAAAGCAAAACGAGGACATTGGAATGTAGTCGAATTAAGTCGGGTGATGCTAGGGGAATTAGATTAGGAAATGAGATACTTAAAGTAGTAAAGGAATTTTGCTATGTGGGGAGCAAAATAACTGATGATGGTCGAAGTAGAGAGGATATAAACTGTAGACTGGCAATGGCAAGGAAAGCGTTTCTGAAGAAGAGAAATTTGTTAACATCGAGTATAGATTAAAGTGTCGGGAAGTCATTTCTAAAAAGTTGTATTGAGTGTAGCCATGTATGGTAGTGAAAAATGGACGATTATTAGTTTGGACAAGAAGAGAATAGAAGCTTTTGAAATGTGGTGCTACAGAAGAATGCTGAAGATTAGATGGGTAGATCACAAAACTAACGAGGAAGTATTGAATAGGATTGGGGAGAAGAGAAGTTTGTGGCACAACTCGACTAGAAGAAGGGATCGGTTGGTATGACATGTGTTGAGGCATCAAGGGATCACCAATTTAGTATTGGAGGGCAGCGTGGAGGGTAAAAATCGTAGAGGGAGACCAAGAGATGAATACACTAAGCAGATTCAGAAGGATGTAGGTTGCAGTAGGTACTGGGAGATGAAGAAGCTTGCACAGGATAGAGTAGCATGGAGAGTTGCATCAAAACAGTCTCAGGACTGAAGACCACAACAACAACAGGGGTAGACATGGTCCGCAAGGATAGATGCTTACTTCCATTGGTCCACTGTGTCTTCCAGAACAACATCACCTAGGGAATACCACGAAAAAATTCCCAATACCATAACGCTCCTTCCTCCGGCCTGGACTCTCACGGCGATTGTTGCAGGACCATACACGTCAATGACCATCGGTCCAATGGAGCATAGAACGTGATTCGTATGAAAAGGCCGCCTGTCGTCACTCAATGGACGTTCAGTTGCGATACTGACGCGCAAATTCCAGCGTTCGTCCCCGGTGAACAGCAGTCAGCATGTGTGCATGAGCCAGGCACCTGCTGCGGAGGCCCATAAGCAGCAACGTTCGCTGAACGGTCGCAGAGGAGACACTGTTGGTAGCCCTGTGGTTCGGACTGCTCAGCAGTTGCATGTCTATTCGCCTGTACACGTCTCTGCAGCTGTCGTTCAGCCCTCTGGTGCGCCACAGTTGCGCCATTTTGCCACGCACGGTATATTTTAACCACGACGGCACTCGAGCAATATACAGACGTAGCCGTTTCGGAAATGCTTCCACTCTTGACCCGTAAGCCAATGATTATGCCCTTTTGGACGTCAGATAGATTGCTTCGATTGCGCATTACGACGCGACTGCACCGTCTTCTGCGTCCCCCCCGAGAGTCTTATATACCCACCATTTCAGTCACATAAATGTCACCACCGCCTACGTTCGATGTCGACGTAGGCGGTATAACTGCCCACGTCGTGTTGTGCCGACTCCACTGTAGCTTGAATAGATTTTTAAGTTTGTTTTATACGCCCGGCTTCTAATTTCACTACACAAGTCTCCAGGGTTGGGCAGTTATTTCCCGATGACGACACGGAATACAGTTTATTAAAGTGGAGTTCGCCCTTATTAATTATGTTTTTAGATTTAATTTTATTACTCGTACAGAGACTCAACGTTCCTTTGTTTAACAGCGCGTCGTCAAAATAAATATGAAATGCTAATGTCTTTGCAATACATAATGTCGACTATTGAGTCTCAGTACCAAATGTTCACTAATTTCAATTTACTTCCTATCTCAGTTCAGTATTTAACACAAATTATATATCAATGTCATTTCAGACATTTTACGTAGGTTCCACACTAACGGAATAACACGTAATTGTCATTTAACATCACTTTTATTAATAATCCTTTTTCTTATGACGTAAATGTTAATGAATGATCACTGTCTAGGAGGAAAGAAGGATTGATCCTAATCATGAGATAATAGCTTTTAATGAGCCCTCAATCGTTAATTAAATAAAAGGTCACGTTCAAGGATGATACGCAAACAACTTTTGTTACGTCCGTTTCACGTATCTGTCAAAACTAATACTGTCGCCCACAATTCAAATTAACACAGACGTTAACCCCTTTTTGTCGGATCATCGAATCGTAATTATTATGTGAAAGTTTATTGTTGTTGTTGTTGTTCTTGTGGTCTTCAGTCCTGAGACTGGTTTGATGCAGCTCTTCATGCTACTCTATCCTGTGCAAGCTTCTTCATCTCCCAGTACCTACTGCAACCAATATCCTTTTGTTTATTATAGTCCCCGAATTAATTCCTTTCAGACACGCGCGCACGACTGAACAGCACAACTGAACACAAACGACTTGTTTTAACAACCGAACAACGCAATGACGTTACATTACGACAATGTCCGCCCAATGAACGTCTCTTTGACTTTATCTTTCCTACTCTGCTTAATTAAATTATTCCTAATTACAATTTATTCAGCTATTTAACGAAAACATCTAACAAAAAATAAAATAAATTTATCCCAACGTAAAAGATCCGTTATAGCTATCGTAACATTAATGTGACTGGACTGTGTGCATGTTATACATATTGCTCGGTCGATTTTCTCACTCCGCTGTAGCAACTTGCAAACCTCTGCACTAGAGGGCTCCGAACCGTAGTGCGTAAAATGGCGGTGTGTAACCTAACTATGACGGTGCACGAGGCCTACGAGAAAGACAGGCCGAGGCGCGTAATTCACGAATATAGGTCGCTCGCTCGCTCAACTCCGCAGAAAAGCTGTGTTTCTACACCTGTTAGCTCGTAACTGAGTGTGTATGTACAAACGAGAATTGCTTCTTCTACGGGACTCCACTATTATGGAATCTTACTGTTATTAGTCACGCAGTGATAGAAAGTGCATGGGTCTAGTATTGATTTCTTACAGCTGTACTGCGGTACAATAAAGCTAAAATCATGTCAAAGTGATTGCCGCAGTGGATACACTGGTTCCCGTGAGATCACCTAAGTTAAGTGCTCTTGGGCGCAGCCGGCACTTGGATGGGTGACCATTCAGCCGCCATGCGCTGTTGCCATTTTTCGGGGTGCACTCAGCCTCGTGATGCCAACTGAGGAGCTACTCGACCGAATAGTAGCGGCTTCGGTGAAGAATGCCATAATAACGACCAGGAGAGCGGTGTCCTGACCCCACGCCCCTTCTATCCGCATCCTCCTCTGAGGATGACACGGCGGTCGGATGGCCACTCGTGGCCTGAACACGGAGTAATGGATCACCTCTTGTATGAAATGAAGACTGTTACGCAGACGAGACTAAACGCTACAAACATGCCGCTATACCATTTATGTCGAGAATTGATTTAAAATTCTGTTGCACGAGTAGTAGTCAGTTAAGAGAGCGAGCGAGTTCTGGCCTACCTTAGTGACGTACGCGCAGTGGCCTGTCTTCCTTGTGGGCCGCGTAGGTGCATTAGAAACAGCGTGCTGCCATCGAGCTTCTAACGGCAGAAAACCTCCACACACGGAACACCCTCTCCTTCAGCGTGAGAATGCCAGACCACGCACGAGCACTGCGGAATCTGCATCAGTCCGAGGCCTCGGTTCATTGTCATCGTCCATCTTTCATACATTGCCGTGTTGGCCCCATCCGATTTTCATCTGTTTCCAAAATTGAAATAACACCTACGAGAACTTCACTTCTATAGTGACGAAGCGGTACAAGCACAAGTGTGAGGCTGTGGCTTCGTTAACAATGTCAGACATTCTACAGCAACGGTATCAGTGATTGGTTTCCCGCATGGAGAAATTTGTTCGTCGCCAAGTTGACTACTGGTATGTTAAGAAATAAATACACTACTGGCCATTAAAATTGCTACACCATGAAGATGCCGTGTTACAGACGTGAAATTTAACCGACAGGAAGAAGACGCTGTGATATTAAAATGATTACCTTTTCAGAGCATTCACACAAGGTTGGCACACCTACAACGTGCTGACATGAGGAAAGTTTCCAACCGATTTCTCATGAACAAACAGCAGTTGACCGGCATTGCCTGGTGAAACGTTGTTGTGATTGGGAGGGGGGGGGGGGGGGGGATGCGTACCATCACGTTTCCGACTTTGATAAAGGTCGGATTGTAGCCTGTCGCGATTCCGGTTTATCGTATCGCGACATTGCTGCTCGCGTTGGTCGAGATCCAATGACTGTTAGCAGAATATTTAATCGGTGGGAATGCCGTGCTGGATCCCAACGGTCTCGTATGTCGAGATGCAGTCGAGATGATAAGCATCTTATCCGCATGGCTGTAACGGATCGTGCAGCCACGTCTCGATCCCTGAGTCAACAGATGGGGACGTTTGCAGGACAACAACCAACTGCGCCGGGCGGGATTAGCCGAGCGGTCTCAGGCGCTGCAGTCATGGACTGTGCGGCTGGTCCCAGCGGACGATCTAGTCCTCCCTCGAGCATGGGTGTGTGTATTTGTCCTTACTTCAATTTAGATTAAGTAGTGTATAAGCTCAGGAACTGATGACCTTAGCAGTTGAGTCCCATACGATTTCACACACGTTTGAACATTTTTTTGAACAACCATTTGCACGAACAGTTCGACGATGTTTGCAGCAGCATGGACTATCAGCTCGGAGACCACGGCTGCGGTTACCCTTGACGCTGCATCACACACAGGAGCGCCTACGGTGGTGTACTCGACGACGAACCTGGGTGCACGAATGGCAAAACGTCATTTCTTTGGACGAATCCAGGTTGTGTTTACAGCATCATGATGGTCGCATCCGTGTTTGGCGACATTGCGTTGAACGCACATTGGAAGCGTGTATTCGTTATCGCCATACTGGCGTATCACCCGGCCTTATGGTATGGGGTGCCACTGGTTACACGTCTCGGTACCTCTTGTTCGCATTGACGGCACTTTGAACAGTGGACGTTACGTTTCAGATGTGTCAAGACCCGTGGCTCTACCCTTCATTCTATCCCTGCGAAACCCTACATTTTAGCAGAATAATGCACGATCGCATGTTGCAGGCAATGTACGGGCTTTCCTGGATACAGAAAATTGTCGACTGCTGCTCTGGCCAGCACATTCTCCAGATCTCTCACCATCTGAAAACGCCTGGTCAATGGTGGTCGAGGAACTGGCTCCTCACAATATGGGTCACTACTCTTGATGAACTGTGGTATCGTGTTGAAGCTGCATGGGCAGCTGTACCTGTACACGCCATCCAAGCTCTGTTTGACTCATGTCCAGGCGTACCAAGGCCGTTATTACCGCCAGAGGTGGCTGTTCAGGTTACTGATTTCTCAGAATCTATGCACCCAAATTGCGTGAAAATGGAATCACATGTCAGTTCTAGTACAATACATTTGTCCAATGAATATCCGTTTATCATCTGCATTTCTTCTTGGTGTAGCAATTTTAATGGTCAGTATTGTATGTAGACATGATGGATAAAGACGTAGGATGCCAATAACGTTGTTTTATTTTAAAAACTTCACTACTAGTTTTCACATAAAAAATTCGCAGGCGTTACTTTTCAGCACGTCATTGTAGAATTACATCGCGGTCTATTTTTTCCTACCGCCATCTATTCAGCTGTAGTTTTGAGCAACGACCCCTGTCGTGATATGTGCTCAACTATTCTATCGGTTCTTTTTTTCTTTTGGGGTATTTTCTTCTGGTCTCAAGGCTGTTGTGTTACCAGCTGTTTCTTTTTACGAACAGACCTAGCTACTACGTCTTACCTGCATTTTCTTTCTTTGTCTATTCTGCTTCTAAGATCGCAAATTACTTCCACGTCTCGAAAGGCGTCTTGTCCACGATTAAAATTTAGCCGTCCAGAATGTCTGCCTACGCCTGATACCAACTCCTTTGTTTTCTTTCTGTTTGTGGTTATGTTACAGTCGCCAGGAAGAAAACATTCCAGCTCATTAAGCAACAGACACAGTTCTCACATGGAGATAGTCCCTTACATCACTCTCTGCCCCTTCATTATACAAATTGAAATCAATGGTTTCAATGAAACACGCTCGCTCAGGCCTTTCCTTATGTCTTCTTGTTTCATTCCTCAGTGCTGACAAGAGGTGTCTGCTGCATATAAAGAGAGTGAAGTGTCCTTCTATACCTGTTGTTGCTACCTCACCGAGTACGGCTAAGAAACATGTTGTTCTATTCCACATTCTCAAGCACTTTTCCAAAGCTATGAAAGTAAAATACATTGTTTTGTTTCTCCTAAACTAGCTCTTTTTTTAAATTAATTGTACTTTTAAGTGTCCTTGTCGAATGCCTCTGATTCTTCTAAATCCAAACTGCTAACCTCCTACGCTATATTCTTTTTTTCCCCTTCATTCTGAGATACGCTGCCCTTCGACTTATTTTTGATACATGAGTTACTACTGCAGAAAGGTTCTGGTGAGTGGGATATCACCCGCATCGGGTAGTCGATGAATGAAATTATTATACAGCTCTACTGGCCGGGAGGCCGTGTCTGAGAATGTTCTGCTGCCTCTTTCTATTCGAAGCCAATCCGGCGAGATGAGATTAATTTACTAGGAGAACATAAACACCCAGTCCGCGACTGAAGAAAATCTCCGACCCGGCCGGGTATCGAACACGGCACCCCGCGATCTAGAGGCAATGACGCTAACGACTGGAGGATGAGCTGTCGGAGGTCAGCCTGTGTCATCAATTGATACCGATATGGGGGACTAGATTCCAGAGGCAAATGTTCCGATTACCGTAGAAGTAAAGAGCGGAAGTGGGGAACGCCCGACCACCAGATTGTGCGGCAAGTACGATCATATAGGACATCGGATGAAATCTGTGTATGGGTTCATGATTTCTTGGTATGGAGGACGCAGCATGTTATCCTGGGTGGAAAGTCATCAACAGAAGGAACTGTGTTGGCACCATGTCTGTTCATGTTGTAAACACCCTGTATTTATGTTCGAGTTGTTCATGTTGTATACACCCTTAATACAACATGAACAGCTCGAATATAAAGCCGCGCGGGATTAGCCGAGCGGTCTTAGGCGTTGCAGTCATGGACTGTGCGGCTGGTCCCGGCGGAGGTTCGAGTCCTCCCTCGGGTATGAGCGTGTCTGTTTGTCCTTAGGATAATTTAGGTTAAGTAGTGTGTAAGCTTAGGGAGTGATGCCCTTATCAGTTAAGTCCCATAAGAGTTCACAAACATTTGAACATTTTTCGAATACAAATAACAAAAACTATTAATTTTATTCACAGACAGTCACAGTCGTCTGATGTCATCCAGCGTACGAGGCTTTATGACGTAGGCGACGTTCGTCAGAGTTCCACACAGTAAGAAGTCTTACAGTGTTAGATCGGGAGGTCTGTGTGGTTAGTCAACACTTCCTGATCGGCCTGCCCACCTCTCACGAAATGTTTCATCCAGAAATTGCCGTACATCACAATGGTTATGCGGTGCTGCACCGTCTTCTTGAAAAAAAAAATCTTCATCTCGGTACAGCTGGTAAACAAAAAAATGGCTTTGAGCACTATGCGACTTAACTTCTGAGGTCATCAGTCGCCTAGAACTTGGAACTAATTAAACCTAACTAACCTAAGGACATCACACACACCCATGCCCGAGGCAGGATTCGAACCTGCGACCGTAGCGTTCGCTCGGCTCCAGACTATAGCGCCTAAAACCGCACGTCCACTACGGCCGGCAGTTGGTAAACAGCTGGTACAATTTGATCCTGCAACATGTTAAGGTACTTTACACCTGACACTGTTCCTTCGAAAAGGAATGGCCCTAGAATTCCTCTGATAGTTACGTCACACTATAATAACCAGAAAGATCAAAACAGTTCGTTCTTCCATAACAGGGGGATTATTTCTTGCCCAGTTAACGGTTCCATTCAATTTAATCGTCGCCTCGTCAGCCCAGATAATGACATCAGTCAGCTGTTCACTATCGCAAAGCCATTCACGAAGTTCGAAGCGCCTCTTCGGATCATCCTCATTCATCGTGTGAAGCAATTGGGAATTTATGGTTTTCACTTTGCTTGCCTTAAAATGCGGTGAACGCTTGAGTTGTTTATACTTGATTCATGCGCAGCTTGCCGTACGGACTTCATTGGGAATCTAGTGAAAGCTTGTATCACTGCAGCAATTCCTCTTTCGTCCGCTACTGGTTTCTACCTGCCACGCCGTCCCTTCTTGATTTCACGTACACTATCTGCGATCTCCGATTTGGCTCGTAATTCAAATTATTGCTACGCGGGATGGTGGCGCAGTATCAAATTCTGCTCACCATCGGCTCGGCGTTTTATTCGAAGTTTCACATCACCAATAACACATTAAAATCCATTTTCTTTGCTCCAACGTCAGGTTCGAACCATCTCGTTATTTATGTTTATCTACTGGCTACTGAAAATGAACAAAAGGAAAATAAATGAAGAGCTACACACACTCATCATGAGAGCACCATATAGTTAGAGTTGGATCAGGTTATCATTACTACCTTCTTAGTTATGTAACTTTAGTGTAAACCCCTTTGTGGGACATCCTATGTTAATGACCGTGCAGGCAATGTATAATAGTAAGCCCGGACCTTTTGCTGATTATGCACCTACGGGTATCAATACAGTAATCTCTAAAGAAAGCTGCACAAACGTCGAGCCATCTTTTTATAACGTTTCAAAAGTGGTCCAACAATTGCGAACTTGCTTTAAGCATGTAACACTGTTCAATAAACAAAACGTAAAAACGTAATATCTTACAACGACAATGTTAATCAGTAACAACTGGAATCAGTCAACTCATAAAAATACCTGTGTGTAACAATTTGTGTGGATATGCATTGGAATCGCCAAATAGGCTCAACTATAGGTAAAGCAGGTGGCAGATTTCGACCCATTGGTAGGAAACTACAGTCAGATTACAAAGGAGCCTGTGCCGTATACGAAGGAAATTGCTTAGAAAACAGTGGTGAACACTGCCAAATGGGTTTAACAGGGAATACTAAACGTGCACACATAAAGGCAGCACAGACGGCCATGACCGAGTCACGGAAAAACTAAAAAACCTGAATTTACAGGCTCTTTGAAGACAAACCCCAGTTTACCAGCAAAAGCCTACTAACAGATTTTAAAAAGCGCACTAGGAATACATTACAGCCCCTTACCTATCGCTTCTGTAGGCAAAGCGAAGACCGTGTCTAATTACCGTGCGCAGAGGAGCGTCTAAGCATTCATTCTTCAAACGCTCCTTACGCAAATGGAACGAAATGAAGCCGTAATATGCGACACAATGGAAAGTAACCTCTGCCATGCACTCCACAGTGTTTTACAGGCTGGGGAACCGCACCTACTCGGCATCACCGATTTCTTCCCAATTTATGGTATGTGTGGGGATTGGCCAGGAATGAAAGTGACGGAAGTGAGAGCTACAGATGACCACACACTGAAGAAAACAACATTTTTTGCTCGGGTCCGGCGAGGCATGAGCCATATACGTTAGCGAAGTTTCCGCGCAGGGGCTGGCGCAGCGGGAAGACTGCAGAACAGTAATCGGCATCGTGTGGGATCAAATTACTGTGTGTAAACCTTTTTATTTTCATTTTTTACGTTGCTTACACTAGAAATAAACCGAAACGATGCTCTATAGGTGGTATTTATCAATATTTTCATAACTGGAGCGAAAAGGAAAGGCAAAGGAACATTTGAGATTGCAATTAAATTTTCAAGAAAGGATTATACGATGATTACCCAGAAAGAAATTACCATATTTTTTTCCTTCAACAATTCTTAATTGAACACAATGAAAATTACAAACACGAAAGAATGGCGTTTTATCTACACACCCTATTTTTCCACGTAATCTCCATCGCGTTCTATGGCCTTCTTCCATCGCGAAACAAGGGTGTGTATGGCCTGTCGGTACCAATCCTTGTCCTGGTGGCGGAGCCACTGTTTCATTGAATGAATTACCTCCACATCGTCCTCAAAATGTCTTCCACATATGGCATCCTTTAATACCCCAAACAAGTGGAAGTCCGATGGGGCTAGGTCATGGCTGTAGTGTGGATGGGGTAAAACTGTCCAACCCTGTTTTGCGATGTGTTCAGCAGCCCTCAGACTTGTATGGGGCCGAGCGTTATCGTGTTGCAGCAAAACATCTCCTGGATTACTGTGGTACCGAGTTTTGTTGACGTGTTGACATATGCTTCTGAATTAATGGTACCGCCTCTTGGCATCACGTCAGTGACAATCACACCTTCACTGTCCCAGAATACGGTGATTGTGAGCATACCGGCGGAAGCAGTTGCTTTGAATTTTTTCTTCCGCGGGAAGTGGGAATGGCGCCATTCCATCGACTGTCGTTTTGTTTCCGGCGGAAAATGGTGAATCCTCATTTCATCACCTGTCCCAATCTGGGACAAGAAGGCCTCCCCCTCAGATTCAAAACGTTGCAATAAATTAAATCAAATGTTTATTCTGTACGAGTTGTGATCCACCGTTGGACACCCAGAGACCCACCTTGCGCTTTTGATTATCTAAGAGTGCCGATAATTGCATCCACACTTCCCTGGCTGGTAGACAGATACAGCGCCAACTGCCGAGTCGTAATGTGTATATCCTCGCGAATGACAACATCAGCTCGGTGCGACATCTCAGGTGCGACAGCCGTGGACGGTCTCCCTGACATGCTAATCGTGGAGCTCCGCCGAACCGCCTTCTGATGACCGCACGCTCCGTGCCCAGCGACTATCTGTACTTGTCTCGACAGCAGATGCTCCACAGACTTTGCACAAGCGTTTGTGAATATTCCCCATGATTACTTTCTCTGCAGTGAGAAATCCAATGACGGCACGTTGCTTGTAACGTACATCACCTACAGACGCCATTTTGGAACTATCCTGCAGCTACGTTATCTGTCGGAAGTGATGGAAACTTAGCGCGCAGCAGACTTCAAATAATACGTACGTAACATTTCGCGTTCGTAGCATTGTTTTCGGCTGAGAGAAAAAAATGCGGTGCATTACTTTCTGGGGAACCAATGTGCTTACAGCGTTCACGAGGACTCCGCAACACTTTTCCAAGAAGGGACTGTAATTAAAGCGCACAGGTCTTCTTATTCTTACAAGAGAATACTGGCTCTTTCGGATCAAGGATTCAAAAAGCGGTGGATGGGTATGCGGAAAAATAAAGACTATCAAGTTATCAAAATCTGGGAAACTTCCTGCTGTGTTGAAACCTTATGTGCAGGAGAACAAATTTCTTCTCTTAATTGGTTCGTGAGCAGGGCAAGTGAATTCAGTTACACAGCGACGTTTCTCAAGATGAATAAGGATTGTCATCATGTAGTATTAAAGTGATTTCTCCGCCTCTCCCGTCCCCCAGCCCTTCGGTATCTATTTTTGTCGCCCGTAAAGAATTTGATGAAAAAGCTTCAAAAATGTTGTTATTTCATCGAGACAGAAAAAGAAATCGTATCCGGAGAAAATTCATCACATTACATTGCATCGTAAATCGCCAGATATTCTCGCCGATATTTGGCAGAAAGATGCGTTACGCTTGGTGTGTTGCCAACCTGTGCGAAGAGAGAGAACCTTCAGTGAATGTAAACCTAGTTTGTTTTTCTAAAGGAACTTCAAAACAACCGTGTAATTGCAGAAATGCGGCGTTCGTAACCTATGCATGATATCGCTGCTTCACCACTTTTACCATCAATACCATCCCCGCACGTGTAAACCATCAAATGTAAAATAACAAAAGTATTTAATTTCACATACAATGTTGTCGTGTATGCACTGCAATTTTCCTTTGTCTTTCCTTTTGATACCTTTTATGAAAATATTAATAGAGACAATATACTGAGCATTATTTCGGTTCATTTGCAGTATAAATAACACGAAAATTAAAAATGAAAATATTACTGCATAGGGGCTCGATCCTGAGGCTCTCGGATTATCGTTGTTCACTCTTTCAGTTATATGCCAGCCGCTGCCTAAAATCTTCGCTACCATAAATGGCTCATACTTCGCCCGACTCACACCGCAAGTGCTACTATTTTCTGAACGCTTACCATCTGGAGGTCCCACTAGTACTTTCATTTCTGGCCAAACACTGCACATACCATAAATTTGGATGAAAACGGTGATGACGTGTAGATGCGGTCCCCTTGCTAGTACGAGTATAGACGTAGATGTCATTACTTAAATCACAAATGTTACCGCAGAGCATGGTGGATATCTGTTGATGGTTACATGTCCATCCTAAGGGGACGTTAAACTCCGTGGCTTCCTGGGTGTTAGGCCGGCCGGTTTGGCCGAGCGGTTCTAGGCGCTTCAGTCTGGAACCGCGCGACCGCGACCGCGACCGCGACCGCAGATGTTAAGTCCCATAGTGCTCAGAGCCATTTGAACCATTTTTCCTGGGTGTTACTGGCTATGTGCTCCCATAGGTTATGTGCTCCCATAGGATGCAGCGTCTCCCTTATCCTTGAATCCATATAAACGAAAACTTATTCATCGTAGTACAGTTACAGAGAGTGCTCTAAATATCATCCCAGTCGTAATAAAAGCGGTCTTATGTTTCAACATGCGAGAATAGCCCACGCACACTGATCACTTTATGATGCGCACAATATATTCCTCTTTTCCTTACGCAACGGCATCTGTACCAGGGAGGCCAAGTGTTCTGCGTCTCCTATCAGTTGCCTGTGCGTTGCCTTCTCGCTTGTACTTGCTCAGGCCTTCGTGAACTCCGCCACTCGTCGCCCGCTAAATGTCACGAGATCGCACACTATTCAGATTCACATCGACAGTCACGGAAATACTGCGTATCGACCTTCATACTCGCAACGCAGCTCCTTCGCCATCGGTCGAAGCAAAACAGTTTCGCGCTTCTCCGCACGTCCATTACTTAGCAGCTTACGTCACGTGCACGCTGGATTCGCCGCTGCCGTCACACGGTGGACCGAATAGAGCCACAAACAGGGCCCTGCGTTTAGCAACTGCGGTAAACATTGCTGGGTAACTCGCTCGTGTTTGAAGAATGTCGTATCTGTACAAAACAAGAACGTGTGTCTAAAGTCAGCTTTTTTTACAGTGCCGCCATGGCACTGCGTAGGACGCTGCAGGATTGGGATTTAACGTCCCGTCGACGATGGGATCGTTAGAGATGGAGAACAAGCTCTGATTACGCAAGGTAGGCAAGGGGTATCTGGCTGTTCCCTTTTCAAAGGCATAATCCCGCCTTTTATCTTTTGTCGTCTAGGGGAATCACGGAAAACCTAAATCTCGATGGCTTAACCGCGACCTGAAACACCATCCCCCCGAATATGACGAGTCCAGTGTCTTATCACTGCGCCACCTTGCTCGGTAAACAGCGAGGTGACGAAGTCATGCGACAGCGGCATCCACGTATACAGATGGTGCTACTAAAGCGTACACAAGGTATAAAAGAGCAGAGCTGTCATTTGTACTCAAGTGATTCACGTCAAAAGGTATCCGAAATAATTATGCCCGCACGACGGGAATTAACAGACTTTGAACGGGGAACATTTGGAAATTTGTGGTAAGTTCATATGGCACCAAATTGCTGAGATCATCGGTCCCTAGGCTTACACACTACTTAATCTAACTTAAGCTAACTTTACGCTAAAGACAACACACACACACACCCATGCACGATGGAGGTCTCTAACGTGCGACGGAGGGAACAGCGCGAACCATGGCAAGGCCCCCCTTGACCACGCGGCTATCCCGCAAGGCTTTTGAACGAGGAATGTTAGTTGGAGATAGATGCTTGGGACATTCCATTTCGGAAGTCGTTAGGGAATTCTGTATTCTGAGAACCACAGGGTCAAGAGCTTGCCGAGAATAGCAAGTTTAGGCAGTGCCTCTCACCAAGGACAACGCAGTTACCGACGGCCTTCACTTAACGACCGAGAGCAGCGGCGTTTGCGTAGAGTAGTCAGTGCAAACAGACAAGCAACACTATGTGAAATAATCACAGAAATCAATGTGGGACATAGAACGAACGTATCCGTTGGGACAGTGCAGCGAAATCTGGCGTTAATGGGCTGTGGCAGAAGACGACCGACGTGAGTGAATTTGCTAACAGCACGACATCGCCTGCAGCGCCCCTCCAGACCTCGCGATCATATTGTGTGGACCCTACACGATTGGGAAACCGAGGCCTGTTCAGATGGGTCCCGACTTCCGGTAAAAAAAATGTCGTGTGACTAGGGCCTCCCGTCGGGTAGACGGTTCGCCGAGTGCAAGTCTTTCGATTTGACGCCACTTCGGCGACTTGCGCGTCGGTGGGGATGAAATGATGATGATTAAGACAACACAACACCCAGTCCCCGAGCGGACAAAATCTCCGACCCAGCCGGAAATCGATCCCGGGCCCTGAGGATTGACATTCTGTCGCGCTGACCACTCACCTACCGGGGGCGGACCCGACTTCAGTTGGTAAGTGCTCATGGTGGGGTTCGTGTGTGGTGCAGACCCCACGAAGCCTTGAATTAAAGATGTCAACAAGGCGCTATACAAGCTGATAATGGCTCCATAACGGTCTGGGCTATGTTTGCATGGAATCAACTGGGTCCTCTGGTCCAACTGAACCGATCATTGATTGGGAATAGTTATGTTCGGCAACGTGAAGACCATTTGCAGTCATTCATGGAAATCATGTTTCCAAATAATGATGGAATTTTTATGGATGACAATGCGCTTTTATCACCAGGCCATAATTGTTAACGATTGGTTTGAAGAACACTCTGTACAATGCGAGGAAATGTTTTAGCCACCCAGATCGCCCGATATGAAACCCATGGAACATTTATGGGACATAATCGACAGGTCAGTTCGTGGATGAAATCCTGCTTCTGCAACACGTTGTAACCTTTGTCACGTTAATGTACATCGCGTTTAATAATCATCACCAAAGAAAAGGCAACGGTACACTCTATTCGATTCAAACCGCAGTCATCGACAACATACTGTTGTAAAATGCCTACAAAATCACTGACAGCTGACGAGATGCCATTGGACAATAAGCCATATGGAAAGCTGATTAATGGGCTAATTGACAAAGTGCTGTAAACTACAGATACCTGGGCCTTGACTATTAACACACATATTTTAAGACAGAACTATTGCGAATATTGACAGTGACTTTTACTTCACACTCACCGACACATCCATCCACACACACCCACAAAGAGAGAGAGAGAGAGAGAGAGAGAGAGAGAGAGAGAGAGAGAGAGAGAGAAGGAAGGTTGAGAACGAAGAAAACCGTCGCGAATCGAAATTCAGATGCCTTGTAGTGTGAGCTATACTTAGTTTTTACCATTAATCAAAGTAATACTATTATTTATATTTAACCCTTTCAGAGGCTTGTGCTACAATCGTGTACATTACTTTTTACTGTGTCTTAGCTGCAACAGACGTATTTTTACCCAAAGGAAACCTGAGATACACATTTGTAAATGTTCAACCTTTCCATCACGCGCAAGTACTGCCAACTATTGGACATCGCTATGAAAATATCAGCAAGTCAATGTAGCAGTGCGCAGTAGCTCTCGATCACCGGAACAAGCGTATGTGGTTGATTCTCTATATTCCACTGTATTGTTATTTTGCATGGTAATTATTGAACGATCATTACACTATTTATTACAATAAGGACTATTTCTTAATTAGTTATTTTAGTCCATAAAATGAAGCCAAGTACGCGAAGAGTGTTTTGAAAATGGGTACATAGTTTTGTGTAAATCTTGCAGCTAAAATCAATAAAAAATTACCAAAGAGCATTACACCTAAAGATAAATTTTCTAACTCCAGAAAAAAATTCAGGTCTGAAAGAGTTAAGTGACACGTGTACTACTTGTATTATTTAGTATGTACATTGTGCAAGCAACAAAGGAAACCACGAAAAAGTTAGTGAATGGAATAACAGTTCACGGAGAATAAATAAAAAACTTTGACGTTTTCTGATGACAATGTCAGTCAGAGAAGACACAGGGCTTAGCTCAACTGAACGGAATGACTGGTGTCTTAAAAAGAGGTTATAATTGAAGCTCTAAAAACGTGGAAGAAGGATGAGTGTAGTCAGAATGAACAGGAGATACCGGTGGCATTGGATCAGAAATGACATACTAAAGCCGATGGACAAGTTTTTCTATTTGTGCACCAAAGTAACTGACTGTGGATAAAGCAGAGGCGATGGCAGCAGCGTAAAAAGCCTTTCGAAGGACGTTGAAGATTAAACGGTTAAATAGGAAAACCAATGAAGAGCACTCAATCGAAACGGGTGAACAGAAATATACAGCACGTCTGTACTAAAAGAAGGAATATGCTCATAGGACACAGGTCAGATATCGAGGATTAGTCAGTTTGGTTATGGAGTAATGTAGTAAACAGATTATAGTGAATCTAGGTTGCCAGTGTTATGCAGTTACGAAGATATATGTACACACAATAAACGATTGTGCAGAGCTTCATCAAACCAGTCTTCTTCGGACTGGAGGCAACCACAATAATGACAATAGTATGAATCTCCGAAAGGGAAATTTTGTTTCCGTAGTTCACAAACTTCAATAACAGATTTAATCGCTGCGAAGGATGTTCAGAAATTACAACTCTACTTACGTAGTAGGATCAGTTATACAGAGTGACAATTATTGAACTATATGAAAAAACGTTAATTAGTTAAAAATTACGGCATGCACACGCCTTATTCAACATGTAAACGGCACTACAAATATTTAGGTTATGACACGTTCCATATGCCTGCCGTCATTGGCGATGATGTGGCCCAGACGAAAGCAAAATTCTGCGTGACCCGTTGGAGTGTCGGAATATCGATACTGTTGATAACCTCCTGTATGGCTGTTCTCAGCTCTGCAATGGTTTTGGAATTATTGCTGTACATCTTGTCTTTAATATAACCCCACAAAAAGGAGTCGCATGTGTTCATATCTGGGGAATACTGCGGGCAATCGTGGCACTTGCCAGTGGCCTCTGGGTACACCAAGCCAGAATGCGGTGCCCAAAGTGCTCCTCCCGGACATCAAGCGCTCTGCTGCTTCGATGGCGTTGAGCGTTTCGGATAACGGTAATGAAATCATCTTCCAAAAACTTCAAATACCGTTCGGTAGTCACTATGCCGTCAACGAATATCGCACCGATTATTTCGTTATTGGACATTGCTCACCACACAGTCATCCGTTGAGAGGGAAAGAGGCTTCTCGATCGCCAAATGTGGATTCTCAGCTAGGTTTCCATTCTCATTTGGATGGGCATTGCTAATTTCAGTTAGCATTACTAGTAACGCCTCTTTAACCTCGTATGTTATGTAGAGAAAGATATTAAACTGCGTTGTTTATCAACATCTACATTTATTTCTATAACCTACAAGTCTTTTTACGGTGTGTGAGAGAAGGATCTCCGGGTATGACTAGAATTTTTCCACTGTTCGTGTGCCTTCATGGATGGCGTTTGAGAAGCTCGAGTGCGGATAAGCCTACGTTAGAGTTCCAGTTTCTCTGATTTTCCTGTCACTGTCATTTCGCGAGATGTGTGATGGACGAAGTAATATGTAGCTTGACTCTTGTACGCTCAAGGAATTCGTGGAATAATTAACATCATTTTTACAGTGATTTTCAATTTGGCTCCTGCTTTTCGAGCCACAAGGCTTATGTGAATACTACTCTGTCAAATGGGAACGGGCTATATTTAACGTAAAAATTTCACTGAACTCTTATTTGTTAAGGCAAGCACGACTACATCGTTTAGAATCTTAAAACAAGATTCAAAATAATTTCCTCGCCCACGTAGAACACTTAGAAAACATTGCTGTCGTAATGCCAATTACAGGCGCACTCACGGCCTACGCAGAACCTCTCAAATACAACTGATAGGTCTCTGGATTCTATTACTGGCTGGAAGTGGAACATTTTAACCTGTTACTCCTAATTAACAGTTTAGTCGATCACTACTGGCAAACGGTCAAACCTGCGACTACTGTATTGTCGAAATGCCTTTTCTTACAGTGTTAAGTCATACTACGAGTATTTTACAACTGGTATCATTCAGTCGTTAAACAATTTCAGAAGACAGAAATATCAGGACAGCCAGTAATGAGTCACGTTTGCTGAAAACAGCTCCTGAAGCTGACTAGCTGATTTCAATCTGCTGTGATCTGAAGATTTATGCAACTGAAAGAAACGGGTTAGATTGTTACACTTTCCGTAAATTAGTGCTTGCTTCCTACCAAACTCATTTGAAATGTGTCACTCTGCCGCGCGGGAGTAGCCGAGCGGTCTTAGGCGCTGCAGTCATGGACTGTGCGGCTGATCCCGGCGGAGTTTCGAGTCCTCCCTCGGGCATGGGTGTGTGTGTGTTTGTCCTTAGGATAATTTAGGTTACGTAGAGTGTAAGTTTAAGGAATGATGACCTTAGCAGTTAAGTCCCATAAGATTTGACACATATTTGAACATTTTTTTTGTGTCACTCTACTGGTTCTATATACTTGATTTCTTTGTGTGTATGGCTACATTCTAGCCATTGACAGTTTGCTGATACTCACGAAAGTAACGACATTCCTAAATATAGTTCTTCTTTTGATACACTTTTTAATTAAAATTCGTCTATGGAATACAATGGATTGTCCTGAAGAAATGATTTTAGGCTAGCTGCGTAATTTGCTTGCTGTCTGTATAGGTTTTCTGTTACTGCTGAAGCCACAGAATTTTTTAATTATGAATGTCAATGAAATGCACCAACATCCGTGTAACTTAAGATGTTATTTTATTTTATTTTGAAGGCTACCAGTATCAGCATTTCACTATGCCATCACTCCGAATAAACGAAAATGTCATATAGAGCCATCAATTTTTGGATTCCATGCTTCAATCGTTACACTAATGCTTCATTCGGAAACTTGATAGCAAGTTGGCAGAATATGGCGCTGCGGTCGGCAACGCCTGTATGAGACAACAAGTGTCTGGCGCAGTTGTTACTGCTGCTACAACGGCAGGTTATCAAGATTTAAGTGAGTTTGAACGTGGCGTTATAGTCGGGCAAGAGCGATGGCAATGAAGTGGGCATTTTTACGTGCGACCATTTCACCAGCGTACCGTGAATATCAGGAATCTGGTAAAACATCAAATCTCCTACACCAATGCGCCCGGAAAAAGATCCTGCAGGAGCGGGACCAACGTCGACTGAAGGGAACCGTTGAACGTGACAGAAGTGCAACCCTTCGGCAGATTGCTTCACATTTCAATGTGGGTTCAAAAATGGCCCTGAGCACTTCTGAGGTCATCAGTCCCCTAGAACGTAGAACTACTTAAACCTAACTAACCTAAGGACATCACACACATCTATGCTCGAGGCAGGATTCGAACCTGCGACCGTAGCGGTCGCGTGGTTCCAGGCTGTAGCGCCTAGAACCGCTCGGCCACTCCGGCCGGCTTCAATATGGGGCCATCAACAAGTGTACACATGCGAACCATTGAACGAAATATCATCGATATCGGCTTTCGGAGCCGAAGGCTCGCTCGTGTACCCTTGATGACTGCACGACACAAAGCTTTACGCCTCGCCTTGGCCTGTCAACACCGACATTCGAATGTTGGTGACTGGAAACATGTTGCGTGGTCGCACAAATCTAGTTTCAAATTGTATCGAACGGACAGACGTGTAGGAGACAACCCCATGAATCCATGGATCCTGCACGTCAGCAGGAGACTGTTAATGTGTTGCGCGTGTGCTGTTGGAGTGATATGGGACCCGTGGCAAGTAGATACTTCTGTGACAGGTGACACGTACGTAAGCACCTGTCTGATCGCCTACATCCATTCATGTCCATTGTGCATTCCGACGGACTTGGGCAATTCCAGCAGAAGAATGCGATACGCCACACGTCCAGACTTGCTACAGAGTGGCTCTAGAAACACACTTTCGAGTTTAAACACTTCTGCCAGGCACCAAACTCCTCAGAAATGAACATTATTGAGCATATCTGGGATGCCTTACAGCGTGCTGTTCAGAAGAAATCTCCACCTCCTCGTACTCCTACGGTTTTATGGACAGCGCTGCAGGATTCATGGTGTCAGTTGCCTCCAGCACTACTTCAGACATTAGTCGAGTCCATGCCACGTCGTGTTGCGGCACTTCTGCGTGCTCGCCGGGGCCCTACACGATATTAGGCAGGTGTACCAGTTTCTTTGGCTCTTCAGTGTATATAGGAGTGTCCAGATACTTATAGTTAGTGTATGTGCTATGAAGAAGCACTTAAAATCGCTGATACCTTATCACTGTAAAAAAAAAGTCAACTTAGGTTTAGCTGTAGTAATAGGTATTTACAATTTTTTGTCATTCTTGATTTTCCACAGCAAGTATATCAACACATCCGTACGATGCTAAACGTACGCCTGTGTGGTGGCATTCGACTTGGAGTCCTCGTGATGGAAAAAAATGTTCACCGCATGTGTTTCGCTCCCAGGAGAGGAAACGGGAAAGGAGCTCATGATCGCCAGACTTAGCGCCGATGTCCTGGATTAAATGTCAAACGTATCGCAATGTTTCAGGAAGTAAGGGTATGTGACTTGTCGAAGATAATCCATCCGTTTTATGGGAAAATTATGTTCGGCTGTCCCCTCTTTTCTGTTCGAGATGAATGGACTACGTGCTAGCACATCTCCCTTCTCTCGTCATCATACGATGCAGACATAGGACTGGACTATGTACTCTTCCACTGTAGTCTCCTGTACCCAACAGATACACTTAAAGACACAACTCTCATATACCACGTGGACAGGATCTTGTATGTCGAGAAAGAAAATCCTTTCGGATTAGTCGGTTGAACAAGCCTTCGGGGTTACCCCCCCCCCCCCCCCCCCCTCCAACAACTCATATAAGAGGGATCCACAGAGTCACAGAGTTCCGTTCTGTAGAATGAAGATGACCCGCGGTACGGCAGTTCCGCCTCCAGACCGCTGTACACAATTTCCTTCAACGTTGGCATCCTCAACAGGCAACAAACAAGCAGACCACTTCCGGGTGCCTGGCCATTTTTCCGTTATTTGTGTTTGTTTACAAGCTGTCTCGGTCTCTTCAGAGGATAAAACACCTCTATCTAGTGCATCATTAGATTTAATATAGGCCGGCCACGGTGGTCTAGCGGTTCTAGGCGCTGAGTCAGGAACCGCGCGACTGCTACGGTCGCAGGTTCGAATCCTGCCTCGGGCATGGATGTGTGTGATGTCCTTAGGTTAGTTAGGTTTAAGTAGTTCTAAGTTCTAGGGGACTTATGACCACAGATGTTGAGTCCCATAGTGCTCAGAGCCATTTTTTGAGATTTAATATATCTCAAAAGTACGAGCTAATCCTACGCTCCTGAAGGGGCAATTAAAGGTTCCTGCAATAATCAGTCATTGCGCTCTTGACTCATTTGAGGTTTGCATTACGTGCCGATGACCAATGAGTGGTCCTCATATAATTTGGATGTATTTTGTTATGTTGCGATCTCAAATACGTCTTGTTTGGAAGTTATCTTGCGTACGCAACTGAGTGTGCATCTCTTTGTAAAATCTAACAGCCATCACGCCAGATTTCTCAGTCCGTTAGGTCATTTAGGCTTGTTGGTAACTCGACCATGAAGTGTATTCGCAAATGGCGAATATGGTACCACCACAGCTGTGCAATTTACAGGAAACCAATGTAAATTTGTACCGGCCCGAGACGTGAACCCCCATTTCACGCTTATGCGAGCGGTCGCCTAACCAGTTCTGCAAGCATGCATGTCCAAAAGAACATTGCACCGAACTTTATAGACATCTGGCCGCTGTGGCCGAGCGGTTCTAGGCGCTTCAGTCCGGAACCACGCGGCTGCTACGGTCGCAGGTTCGATCTCCTGCCTTGGGCATGGATGTGTGTGATGTTCTTAGGTTAGTTAGGTATAAGTAGTTGTAAGACTATGGGACTGATGACCTCAGATGTTAGGTCACATAGTGCTTAGAGCCATTTTAACTTTACAGACACTATCAAATACAGACTCTGTACTAATTATAATAACTGGAAGACCGAAGAAGTAATGATATCAAGAAGTGCAATGGCAAAGCGAGCTTTTCAGAAAAAGAAACGCTTATCACGCTGCAATTTGGGGTTGGAGCTAAGGGATAGTTAAGTGCTCCGTGTGGAGTGTTTTTCTATTCAGATGTGAAAGCTGGAGTGTGAAATAAGAGAGAAAGAAACAAACTGGAAGCATTCAATATGTACGTTTGGAGGAGAATGAAGAAAATAAAATGGGTGGATAATGTGGAGAACAGTGAAGTACTGTGGCAAGTAAAGGAACAAGGAACTCTCCCACATCTGTTTAAGAAGAGGAAAGCACGACTGGTTGGGACATATAATGCGTGAAAAAGGATTCTGACTACAGTTACCGTGGTATAGTGGGAGAAGAGAAGAAAACAGGAAGAAGAGAAACAAAAACTCTGGATGAAGTGAACAACAGGACGATACCATAATACGAAGCAGTTGGTATGGAACAGGATCAGATAGTGTCAAGAACCTGCCGCCAATAGGCAGAGCGCCTTGTGATGGTGATGGTTTCCTAGGGGAAAAGGCTAGGCATAGCGCCAGTTTAAGGTCAAAGTGACGCCAGCGGCCGCTTCGCAAGGCTAGAGGTGCCTCAAATTTTTAAATATCTTCCAAGAGCGCTAGGAAAAGTAAACAAATGCCTGAGCGACAGAGGTGGCGCGGTCGCAGAATGACATGTCGATTGTGTGGCAAATGTTCTGTAACCGGCCATTGTAGGTAAATACACTGATGACCCAAAGAAATTGGTCCACTTGCCTAATATCGTGTAGGGACCTCGCGAGCACGCAGAAGTAAAGCAACTCGACGTGACAGGGACTCGACTTATGTCTGTAGTAGAACTGGAGGGAGCTGACACCATGAATGCAGCTGGGCTGTCGATAAATCCGTAAAAGTATGAGGGGATGGAGATCTCTTCTGAGCAGCACGTTGAATCCATGGACCCTGCATGTCAGCAGGATACTGTTCAAGTTGGTGGAGGCTCTGTAATAGTATGGGACGTGTGCAGTTGGAGTGACATGGGGCCCCTGATACGTCGATACGACTCTGACAAGTGACACGTTCGTAAGCATCCTGTGTAGTCACTTCAATCCATTCATGCCCATTGCGCATTTCAAAGAACTTGGGCAATTCCAGCAGGTCAAAGCGGCACCTCACACGTCCAGACTTGCTACAGAGTGGCTCTGGGAACACTTTTCTGAGATATGGTCAATAATGTTCATGTCTGGGGAGTTTGGTGACCAGCGGAAGCGTTTAATCTCAGTAGAGTGTACCTGCAGCCACTCTGTAGCAAATCTGGACGTGTGGGGTGTCGCATAGACCAGCCGGAATTGCCCAAGTTCGTTGGAATGTACAATGGGCATGAATGGATTCAAGTGATCACACAGGATGTTTACGTACGTGTGATTTGTCAGAATCGTATCGACGTATCAGGGGTCCCATATCACTCCAGCTGCACACGTCCCACACCATTACAGAGCCTCCACTAGCTTGAACAGGATCCTGCTGACATGCAGGGTCCATGGATTCATGAGGTTGTCTCAACACCCTTACACCTCCATCTGCTCGATACAATTTAAAACGAGACTCGACCGACCAGGTAACATGTTTCCAGTCATCAACAGTCCAGTGTCGGTGTTGAGGGACCTAGGCGAGAAGTAAAGCTTCGTGTCATCCAGTCATCAAGGGTACACGAGTGGGCCTTCGGTTTCGAAAGCCCATATCGATGATGTTTCGTTGAATGATTCGCACGCTGACACTGTTGATGGCCCAGCGTTGAAATTTGCAGCAATTTGTGGAAGGGTTGCACTTCTGTCACGTTCAACGATTGGTCTCGTTCTTCCTGGAACTTTTCCCGGCCGCAGCGATGACCTACTGTCAATACAAACCGTCCAGGCGATAGCAGAGTCACCGGACGAGGAAAGACTGCAAGTCCGACACAACTACTATGCATGTGGTATCAGTGATTTTCTTGTCCGTGTGTGGAAAAAGGAAGGCGCAAAATCTGAGTTTGACCGAGAGCAGATTGTGATACCCAGCATTTCGGAAACTGCACGACTTGTCTTGCGTTCGAGGACTGCTCTGGTGAGTGTCTTCAACACTTAGCGAAATCAAGGTGAGACCATGTCTAGACGTTGAGGCATTGGGCGGCCACCTCTGATCACGGAAGTCGGACGTCGTAGGCTGGACAGACTGGTAAAACCGGACAGGAGGCGAATTGTGGTGAACTATCATCAGACTCTAATGCTGGGCAGAGTACAAGTGTGTCTGAACACACAGTGCCCCGAACACTCCTAACGAGTGCGTCCGCAGCCGACGATCCATACATTTGCCAATGTTAACACCACGATATCGGCAACTACGACTGAAATGGACACGTCCGCGACAAAGACGGACATACCGGCTATTAGACAGATGGTCTTAATGTTCTGGCTGATCAGTATATAGCTCAACTTTGAACTTTGCCTGGAATGTCTGTTCTAGTGTGGCCTGCGCTTGTTTGAGGGTCTTCTCGTCCAGGCCAAGTTCCTGCATTATGGAGAAAACGGCTTCTCTGTCGACACAGTCATATGCTTCTGGAAATCTACCACGACAATTATACTGCGATATCTACCTCGGTTCTTGGAGGTGAGCATTGTCTTTAAGCTTTTGTACCTGATATGGGCAGGATCTGTTGATGTGGAAGTGAACCTGAAATTCACCTGGTGGTTGGCTAGCTGCGTGATGACTCTAATTGGCAGGTTTGCCGAGAGAATCTTGTAGGTAATCTGAAATACGGCAAGGAGAGAGCTACGCAACTTTTGAGATGTGTCTTACTTCTCTTCTTGCGCCGTTTCCATTTCTTCAGTAGGAATGTACACTGTCCAATCACATTAAACTGACCACCTGTCAATAGCCGGAATAACTGTTTCTTGGGTTGCGCCCGCTGCGAGATACGAGGGCTATCCACAAAGTACATTACGTTTTCGTTTGTGTCCGTTAGGGGCGGGGCTAGCGCGGCCATCTTGGTGTCATGGCATTCCGCCGCTCAGTCGCCTTTCTCTCATACTAGTAAGAGGTTCGTGATGTTCTCCGTTGAGTTACTGTGGCAGTTTGAAATGTCAGCGTTAATTGAAAATGCCGCGAAGTGTGAAGTGCGTGCTGTAATAAGATTTCTGACTGCAAAAAACTGTATACCGATAGAAATCTATCGGCAGCTTTGTGAGGTGTATAGGGACAACATAATCACTGAAGGTGGAGTTGCGTCAATGGGCCATAAAATTTAAAAATGGCCGAACTAACGTTCACGACGAAGAGCGAAGTGGAAGACCCAGCATAGTGACTGCCGAACTTGTCGAAAAAGTCGATACCGCGGTCCGTGAAAACCGTAATTTCACAATAACTCAACACTCTATGAGTTTTCCACAAATTTTATGAAGTTTGTTGCACGAAATCACTACCGAAAAGCTTGGTTGCCACAAGTTTTGTGCAAGATGGATACCAAAAATCTTGACAGAGATTCACAAAAATCAGCGAATGGCTGCAGCGTTAACGTTTTTGGACGCTTATGAGAAAGATGGCGACTCATTACTCGATCGCATCGTTACTGGTGACGAACCATAGGTTAAGCATGTGAACTGCGAGACAAAATTGAAGTCAATGCAGTGGGGGCCACACAAATTCCCCCCAAAAACCCAAGAAATGCATGCAGACAATGTCGGCAAGGAAGGTGATGGCGACAGTCTTTTGAGACAGAAAAGGTGTGATTTTTGTGGATTTCCTGGAAAGAGGCACTACAATAAAGTCTCAAAGGTATTGCCAAACTGCACAACCTCAGAAGAGCAATACAAAACAAGCGCAGGGGAAAGTTGGGCTCAAAGATCTTGCTGATTCACGACACCGCCCGGGCCCACACGGCAAATGCCACTCGTGAAGTTCTCGAATCTTTTAAGTGGCAGTTGTTTCCTCATCCGCCGTACAGTCCCAACCTGGCACAGAGCGACTTCCACTTATTCCCAGCAATGAAGAAGTGGTAGGCTATGCAGCGTTTTGATGACGACACACAGCTTCAAGAAGAGGTAACCACGTGGTTGAAGGCGCAGGCGGCCGAATTTTACGACGAAGGAATTTCCAAGCTCGTCCATCGCTACGATAAGTGCCTTAATTTAAATGGCAACTATGTAGAAAAGTAGTATTTAAGTGTGGCTTTCATCTGTATATAATTTAAAAAAAATTCCAATACTTTATTTTTAATTCCAAAACGTAATATACTTTGTGGATAGCCCTCGTAACTCAGGAAGAGAGCCAATGGGGTTCTGAAAGATATCGACAGGGATGTGTAGCCATGTCGACTCCATTGACATGACCGGCTGCGCTATGTTTCTCGGTTTAGGATCCATACCGCGAAAAACCTGATGGAGGTGGTCCCCCAGATTCTCGATTGTGTTTAAATCCACGGGCTTTGTGGCCAGGGGAGTACGATAAACTCATCCTGGTTCTTTCCAGCTACGCACGTATGGCGCTGTTAGAACCACACACGTATGCTGAGAGCTGTTCGACACGTTGCATTGTCCTCCTAGTAGATGCCATCTTGCCGAGGAAAAACAAACTGCACTTAGCGGTGAACATGGTCCCTAAGGGAGATGCATTATTATGCTGATCCATTGTGTCTTTCAGAATGACGAGATCACTAGAAAGTGCCACGATCATAGCAAGGCCCACACCCATCCGTCCCATGTAGCATAAAACGTGGTTTATATGAAATGGCCACCAGTCGTCAGTGAATACCGAGTTGCAGTACTGGCGTGCAAATCCAGCCTTTCCTGCCAACGAGCAGCAGGATTCAGCCGGATGCATGAACTGGGCGCCTGGAGCGAAGGTCCATACGCAGCAACGTTTGCTGAACGGTCGTTGAGGAGACAGTTGGTTGCCCCTTGGTTCATATGGGTGTCAGTCGCTCAACACCTGCACGTCTGTTCGCCGTACACGTCTCTGCAGCTGTAGTCCACCCCTGTCATTCACGGACTGTGGTGCGCCACAGTTACCTCGTCGCCAGTTTCGAATAGCGCCATTTTGCCATGGACGGTAGACTTCAACAACAGCGACATGCGAACAACTTACTGCCTTAGCCGTGTCGGAAATTCTTCCACTCTTGGCCCGAAAGCAAATGACCATGCCGTTTTCGACGTCAGATAAATCGGTCCGTTTCCGCTTCACGATGACTGCACCGTTTTCTGCGTCCCACCGACATGCTTTACACGGAAATGCTAAAAGTCATTGGACAATGATATGCACGTATACAGATGGCGGTAGTATCGCGTACACAAGGTATAAATCCGCAGTGAATTGGCAGAGCTGTCAATTGTATTCAGGTGATTAATGTGAAAAGATTTCCAACGTGACTTTGACAACATGACGGGAATTAACAAACTTTAAATGTGGAATGGTAGTTGGAGCTAGACTCATGGGACATTCAGTTTCGCAAATCGTCAGGGGATACAATATTCCGAGATTCACAGTGCCAAGAGTGCGTAAAGAATACCATATTACAGGCATTACCTTTTACCGCGGATAACGCAGATGCTGACGGCCTTCACTCAACGACCGAAAACGATGGCGTTTCCGTAGAGATGTCAGTGCTAACAGACAAGCAACAGTGCGTGAAATAATCACAGAAATCAATGTAGGACGCACGACGAACGTATCCGTTAGGATACTGCTGCGACATCTGGCGTTAATAAACTATGGCAGCAGATGATGGACACAACTGCCTTTTGCCAACAGCATGACATCACCTGCAGCGCTTCTCCTGGGCTCGTGACCATATCGATTGGACCCTAGACGACTGAAAACCGTGACCTGGTCGTAGAAGTCCCAATTGCAACTGATGAGAGCTTATGGTAGGGTTCAAGAGTGGCGCAGACCCCAATAAGTCATGTACCCATCATGTCAACAAGGAGTGTGCAAGCTGGTGGTGGCTCCATAATGTTGTGGCCCATGCACGGGGCTGAGTCCTGTGATCTAACTGAACCGATCATTTAGTGGAAATAGTTATGTTGCGCTACATGCGGACCATTTACTGCCATTGATGGACTTCTACTTCATAGATGACAATGCGCCATACCACCGGGCAATCAATGTTCATGATTGGTTTGAAGAACATTCTGGTCAATTCGAGCGAATGATTTCGCCAGCTGCATGCACATAATCGAGAGGTCAGTACGTGGGCAAAACCCTGCACCGGCAACAGTTTCGCAGTTATGGACGGCTGTAGCGGCAGCGCAGCTCAATATTTCTGCAGGGGATTTCCAACGAGTTGTTGATTCCATGCCACGTCAGTTTCTTTACTACGGCGGGTAAAAGGAAACCCGAGACGTTATTTGGATGTATCCCATGACTATTGTCACCTTAGTGCATACGAGGTGCGACAATAAAGTCTTCTAGTCCAAGTGTCACATCGATGCAACTGCTCAGTCGTGAGTTGTGCTGTAACAAGTTAACACGTGTTTGTGTCTCTCGTCACGGTAATGGAACAGCATAATATTGCGCAAATGTATGCCATTTCTTTCTGCATTAAATTGGGTGCAAACGCGACGACAACTTACGGTAAGCTTCAGAAGGCATTTAGAGAGGAGGCTATGTCCTGACTCAAGTTTTTTGTTGGCGTAAAATGTTTAGTGAAGGCAGAACGAATACTGAAGATGAAGACCGCAATGGACGACCATAAACCTCACGCACGGATGTCAACTTGGCCAGGGTGCGTGAACTCGTACGATCTGATCGAAGATTATCCGTGAAAATGATTGCAGAAGAACTGAATATCAATCGAGAAACTATTCATGTAATAATAGCTGAAGATCTTGGTATGAGAAAGATTTGTGCAAAAAAATGGTCCCCAAAAATCTCACATCACAACAGCGAGAAACACGCAAAAATGTGGCAGCCAATCTGGTAGAGCAAACGGAATTCAATCCAGAATTGTTGAGCCGTGTTATCACTGGTGATCAAAGCTGTTTTTTTTTTTTTTTCAGTACGATCCAGAGACAAAATGCCAAAGTTCGCAATGGTGCTCAAAGGGATCACCCAGACCAAATAAAAGCTTGCACGTCAAAGTCAAAAGTGTGCTTCTTTGACTCCAAGGGCATTGTTCATAAAGAGATGGTGCTTCCAAGACAAACAGTTAACCAATATTACTACAAAAAATTTTTAGAAAGACTTCATAAAAGAGTTCTTCGTGTCCGTGCCAACATGGCTAATAATTGTTTTCTGCATCACGATAATGCGCCATCCCATAATACTGTTAGCACAGTAATTTTTAACTTCAAAACAAATTTCAGTACTACCACAGCCACATTATTCACCAGATATCGCTCCGTGCGACTTTTTTCTATTTTCAAGAACGGCAGTCAAGGGACACCATTTTGAAACAGCACAAGTTGTCCAAAAAGCTGCGACGAGGGTTCTTGGAGGATATTACAGATGATGAGTTCAAAAAATGTTACCATCAATGGCAGAAGTACTGGAAAAAGTGTGTGCAATCAGAAGGGAACTACTCTGAAGGAGAAAACACCAAACTTAACGAAAATGGTTAGCAACATTTTTTTCACATCATTCACATTACTGTAAGACGTCGTGGTCTCCCGACCTTCATTGTTTACATATTCCGCCCTCACAATCATATTCCGCACATCAAGACGCTTCATTTGAACCCAAACTCGATAAGATAAAGTCAATGTTGTATGAATTCATGTAAACAATATGCAAATAACAAGTGCGCACTGGGGTTGAAATACTTGAGGCTGGCGTACACATATACATTCCAGACACGACGGTCACAGGAGCTTTTAGTTTGAGTGAGGCATACCACACACTGGGAGGCCGGTCCCTTCAGAGGACGAGTCAGTCTCGGCCGCCCGTGGAGCAGACAGCGTGTGCCCGAGTGAAAGTGGGAACGACGCAATGTTCGGCTTAAAAGCAAATTCCGCTACATTGTGTGAGAGCGTCCAACCTACGCATTCTTTACACATAGCATGCAGTTTCAGAGATTTTCACAGGGAGACAGCAAACGCCAAACGCCGATACTACAGATTTCCAGCTTGGTCGCCTTAAACGAAACGTCATTCTCCCGTTTTAGAAGAGCAATGCTGATTGGCACACCATATTTCTGACGCCTTGAGCTGAAGGAGTAATGGAAGAGACCGAAAGATATACCCCTTCATGTCTGGCGTGGAGAGGCGCCGTTCGTTGTCGCTCTTGGAGTGAGGAACAATTCTCTCCTCAGTACTTCACTGGGAGAGCATCTCTGTCGAGAGCGAATCGAAGTGCGACTCTCTATATTGAGTCCTTGCGATTAAGCGTTGTTCACTGTGTTGGCTAACACACTAATTGTGCAGTGTGAACGGACAGAGTTATAGTTAAACGCTTGCGAGCGAATTTTTGAATGGTACTGCAGTGGACTGGTTATCTGACCGGTGTACCACGCCAATAGTTAGACTAGGGGCGAATAGGAATCCTTGACTTCATCAAGACGTAGGGAGAGTTTGATTGGCGAAGTTAATCCAGATAGAACGAGAGTTATCGTATTTGTCAGCAGCGAGCGGCGCAGACAGCAGTCATCCCAGCTTACGGTATTGTGCACTACAGCTTTTGCGAGCTCCGTATTTCCTCCACAACAGTACACTTCACTGCATTTCACACACGACAGCCTCGACCGTTCCTAGCAACATTCCAAAGGATAATTATTCAAGTTGAGTAGGCGCGCCTCTCAGCCATTCTGCCAAGTCAATAACAATCTTAACCTTTGTATAAAAATTTCGTTAGCGTATCCTATCCTTGAGAGGTAACTTCACATTCCGAAAAGAACCAGGATATAACTTGTTCAATTCATAACTAAAAGTGATTTCTCAGAATTTTTGCAAAATAAATAATAATTTTCGTTAGTTTAATATTTTTCTTACTCCAACTAGCTCTACTCCAGTACCCAAGTATCCCACTAGCTACGTAAGAAATTTTATGAATTTTTGTGTCATTTCCTTACAGCGGACGACTCCAGAAGATATTTATTGCTGAAAGTTTTTCAGGCATTTCTCTTTAGAACGTTAGGACCGTCTGTCTGACTTCTGTAGTAGTGTGGGGGTGGAAATTGCATCTTGCAGGAGTCACAGGGTAAAGGGTACAACTAAGATTAATCCGTTGGGCAGAATAACAGATCAACCCCACGCTCACATTACTTTATTGTCGCACCTCGTACACCCTACATTACTAGTGCTGCCACATTCCGTCTGTGATTGGTTATTCCACACGATGTCGAACACTGACAGTGGTTACACTACTGGCCATTAAAGTTGCTATACCAAGAATAAATGCAGATGAGAAACGCGTATTCATTTGACAAATATCTTATACTAGAACTGACATGTGATTACATTTTCAAGCAATTTGGGTGCATAGATCCTGAGAAGTCAGTACCCACAACAACCACCTCTGGCCCGAATAACGGCTTTGATACGCCTGGGCATTGAGTCAAAAAGAGCTTGGATGACCTGTACAGGTACAGCTGCCCATGCAGGCTCAACACGATACCACAGTTCATAAAGAGTAGTGACAGGCGTATTGTGACGAGCCATTTGCTCGACCACCATTGACCAGACGTTTTCAGATGGTGAGAGATCTGGACAATGTGGTGGCCAGGCCAGTAGTCGAACATTTTCTGTATCCAGAAAGGACCGTACAGGACCTGCAACAAGCGGTCGTGCATTATCCTGCTGAAATTTAGGGTTTCACAGGGATCAAATAAGGGGTTGAGCCAGGGGTCGTAACACATCTGAAATGTAGCGTCCACTGTTCAAAGTGCCGTCAATACAAACAAGAGGTGACAGTGACGTGTAACCATGGCACCCCATACCATCACGACGGGCGATACGCCAGTATGCCGATAACGAATACACGCTTCCAATGTGCATTCACCGCGATTTCGCCAAACACGGATGAGACCATCATGATGCTGTAAACAGAATCTGGATTCATCCGAAAAAATGACGTTTTGCCATTCGTGCAAACGGGTTCGTCTTTGAGTACACCATCGCAAGCTCTCCTGTCGGTGATGCAGCGTCAAGGGTAACCGCAGCCATGGTCTCCGAGCTGATAGTCCATGCTGCTGCAAACGTCGTCGAACTGTTCGTGCTGATGGTGGTTGTCTTGCAAACGTCCCCATCTGTTAACTCAGTGCTCGAGACGTGGCTGCACGATCCGTTACAGCCATGCGGGTAAGATGCCTGTCATATAGACTGCTAGTGATACGAGGCTGTTGGGATCCAGCACGGCGTTCCGTATTATCCTTCTGAACCCACCGATTCCATATTATACTAACAGTCATTGGATCTCTACCAACGTGAGCAGCAATGTCGCGATACGATATACCGCAATCGCGATAGGCTGCAATCCGACCTTTATCAAAGTCGGAAACATATTGATACGTATTTTTCCTCCTTACACGAGGCATCACAACAACGTTTCACCAGGCAACGCCGGTCAACTGCTGTTTGTGTATGAAAAATCGGTTGGAAACTTTCCTCATGTCAGCACGTTGTAGGTGTCGCCGCCGGCGCCAACCTTGTGTGAATGCTCTGAAAAGCTCATCATTTGCATATCACAGCATCTTCTTACTGTCATCTTCGTGGTGTAGCAAATTTAATGGCCAGTAGTGTACATCAATGTGAGAGTACCGTGTGGTGTGCTATGAGTCGGACGAATAGACCCACTGACACTGCTCCAAGGCTTACGCGGCGCCATTGAAAGTCAGTCGGTGGCCGCCGACACGACTGCCTCGCGCACTGACAGCGGGTATTCTGCTGTGTTCATTTAAGACGGGCGGCTGCGCAGCTACGAAGCAGGAGCGACGCCTGCACCCTTCTACCAAGACGCGCCGGCGACCAGCGTACGCGCTCCATTGTGGAGGCTGCGCAGCTTCCTCGGAATCGGCGCGCCTAACAATGGCCTTTCTTCTTTCGCGCCATTATGCTCTCGGGCGCGCAGACACATCCGCATTAAAATGCATGAGCTCATCGCAGTCTGAATGGCCCGCGCGAGGCAGTTACAGACAGCGCGGCGTGTCGCTTAGCACAGGCGGGGTGCGGCGCCACAATTAATACGCAGCCTGCTCTGTCATCTCTCTCTCTCTCCTCTCTGTCGGCACCCATTCACTACTCGGGTGTGCGGCGGCACGTCTCACTTTGTAGTAACCATACTCACTCTACTACGCACTGTCGATCAGTGTAGGGCGGGCGTCAGGAATTACTAATTAATAGTACCACAAACACACAGTTTCGTGCCCGCCTGGTTGGCCGTGCGGTCTAACGCACGGCTTTTCGGGCGGGAAGGAGCGCGCTTGGTCCCCGGCACGAATCCGCCCGGCCGATTTGTGTCGAGGTCCGGTGAACCGGCCAGTCTGTGGATCGTTTTTAGGCGGTTTTCCATCTGCCTCGGTGAATGCGGGCTGGTTCCCCTTATTCCGCCTCAGTTACACTATGTCGGCAATTGTTGCGCAAACAAGTTCTCCACGTACGCGTACACCACCATTACTCTACCACACAAACATAGGAGTTACACTCGCCTGGTGTGAGACGTTTCGTGGGGGGTCCACCGGGGGCCAAATCGCACAATAACCCTGGATTCGGTGTGGAGAGGCGGACGGGTGAAGTGGACTGCGGTAGTCGTCGTGGGGTTGTGGACCACTGCGGCTGCGGCGGGGACGGAGCCTCTCCGTCGTTTCTATGTCCCTGGTTAACATACAATACAATACAACACACCGTTTCAGTGGTAAAGGACAATTCCAGCGATTGTTGAAACGTTCCGTCGGGTCATTCTCGAGGAAGAAGAAGCTTTGCAAGGAGTGGATAACGTCGGAAGCAGCAACGCCAGAAAAACTGAAGTAAACTCCGTTGAAATAGGTCTCGGAAGGCCCAACGGCACCGACCGACCGCCGTGTCTTCCTCAGACGACAGGCGTTACTGTCAGTTTTCGTGACCGGAGCCGCTACTTCTCACAAGGGAACCTCCCGATCGCACCCTCCTCAGATTTAGTTATACGTTGGCCCAGTGGATAGGCCTTGAAAAACTGAACACAGATCAACCGAGAAAACAGGAGGAAGTTGTGTGGAACTATGAAAAAAATAAGCAAAATATACAAACTGAGTAGTCCATGGGCAAGATAGGAAACATCAAGGATAATGTGAGCTCAGGAGCGCCGTGGTCCCGTGGTTAGCGTGAGCAGCTGCGGAACGAGAGGTCCTTGGTTCAAGTCTTCCTTCGAGTGAAAAGTTTACTTTCTTTATTTTCGCAAAGTTATGATCTGTCCGTTCGTTCAATGATGTCTCTGCTCACTGTAATAAGTTTAGTGTCTGTGTTTTGCGACCGCACCGCAAAACCGTGCGATTAGTAGACGAAAGGACGTGCCTCTCCAATGGGAACCGAAAACATTTGCTCGCAAGGTAATAGGTCAACCGATTCCCCCACAGGAAAACACGTCTGATATATTCTATACGACACTGGTGACGGCTTGTGCGTCACATGACAGGAATATGTTGTCGAACCACCTAAATTGTACACTTGGCGAATGGGTAAAAAGATTCTTCTTCCTTGCCCGATTTAGGTTTTCTTGTGGATGTGATAATCACTCCCAAAAAAGTGATGAAAACATAAGAGTTTGTCACATACACATCGATTCTGTTTTTTTTTATTTTGTGGAGATGTTGATTGAGCAAACAGATTTCGCAAGCCATAGCTATTTCAGTAATTTTAAAGATCTGTTCTAAAGTTATTTTCTGTATACGTCAATTGTTTCCTGGATAAGTCAATTGTTTAATAATTATATCTTTAGCACTATGAAAAATTCATCTTTGAACACACAATGTACAAAAACATCTGTGAAGTGTTTACAAACATGTGCTTACGAATGTGCCTCTTGAATGAAGTGAAATGCTTGAAAACGATGAAGGAAAAATTTATACTGTTACTAAAAAGTTAAAAACGCTTTTCTTGGATTATTTGGTAAGCCTACAATATTCATCTTATCCACTATTTCACACATACTTTCCTCGCCTGACTTACGAAGTTCACAGCCTAACATCAAACCTTTTCGTGACAGGAATATGCATTTCATCTCATCCAAGAGAACAAATAAATCATGTATTAAGACGAAATACACCTGAAGTTGGACCCACCGGGTCCGAAATGCATCGTGTGCTAAATAAAACACGAAAAAATGGTGACTGATGGCGTTTTTTTATTTCTTACCTCGAGTGTATTGAGTACAGTCACGTTTGAAGCTGCAAAAAATGGATAAAATTAAAAAGAAATCTGTATGTATAGCTATTTAAAGTGGAGTGATAATGTAAAACCAACGACAGTACAGGCACGTGCCAGACTGAGATTCACTGCAAGAATCCCCAGGAAGTGTAGTCCATCCACTGAAATAGGTATATTAGCAAAACTCTCGTTCGGCCTAAAGTTGAATATTGCTCCTTGCGCCGGAGCGTTTACTGGGTAGATCTGATTGAGGAAATGACGAGACCCACAGAGGAGCATCCCATTTCGTTAAGGGGTTCTTTTAGTAACCACCTGACTCCCGCAGCAGGCGCTAAGTGGGAGATGTTATACATCACGGAGTTCTGAGTGTATACGTGCCTAGAAGAGTCAAACAGAATAATACTTAGTGCTTTTCATAAAAAAAACTGACCTCCCCCTGAACAGGCCATGAAGGGCCAATGGTACCGACCGGCCGCCGTGTCATCCTACGCCCAAAGGCGTCACTGTATGCGGATATGGTGGGAGACCGGAGCTGCTACTTATCAGTCAAGCAGTTCCTCAGATTGCCCCACAAAGGGTGAGTGTTACCCCGCTTACCAACAGCGCTTGGCAGACCGGATGGTCACCCATCCAAGTGCCAGCCTAGCCCGGCAGCGCTTAACTTCGGTGATCTGACGGGAACCAGTGTTACCACTGTGTCGTGATTCTTATTCTTCACGGAGAAGTTAGAGAGATTCGGGCTGAAAAGCAGACTTAAAAAAAAAAAAAAAATAATAATAATAATTCAAATGGCGACCGTAGCGATCGCTCGGTTCCAGACTGTAGCGCCTAGAACCGCCCGGCCACTCCGGTAGGCCATCCCAATAGCTGTGTTTTCCCGCGCACCTTTCGCAACAGGAAAAGAACAGCGGGCACAGCGGCATGGATGCACGATTTGTCCCCCACCGCTGACCACACTCTGGCTTGCCGAGCGCAGATATAAACGTACAGGGGATAAGTGAAGCGCGTCCGCAATCCGAATCCACGAGATCCTAACGATGTGCAACGTTCTGCACCACTGAATAGCAAGGGATTTTTTATAGGCGGACCGCAACGAATTTTCGTTAGTACAACACTTGAGAGAGTCATCAGTTTCGCTTTAAAACGCGAGACAGGCTTAAAGTAGACACTAATTTGATAACGGTGATAAATTTTCTGTTGGAATCTATCTGCACACAAATGAACTAACCGCGCGACTGCTACGGTCGCAGGTTCGAATCCTGCCTCGAGCATGGATGTGTGTGATGTCCTTAGGTTTAAGTAGTATCCAGAGCTGATAGAGAGCATCATGACTGATACAGGGATTAGTGATCACAAAGTCATTGTAGCTAGGCTCAATACCATTTCTTCCAAATCCATCAGAAACAAACGCAAAATAATTTTATTTAAAAAAGCGGATAAAGTGACACTAGAAGCCTTCCTAAAAGACAATTTCCATTCCTTCCGAACTGACTATGCGAATGTAGACGAGATGTGGCTCAAATTCAAAGATATAGTAGCAACAGCAATTGAGATATTCATACCTCATAAATTGGTAAGAGATGGAACGGATCCCCCGTGGTACACAAAAAAGGTCCGAACGCTGTTGCAAAGGCAACGGAAAAAGCATGCGAAGTTCAGAAGAACGCGAAATCCTGAAGATGGGCTAAAATTTACAGACGCGCGAAATTTGGCACGTACTTCGATGCGAGATGCCTTTAATAGGTTCCACAACGAAACATTGTCTCGAAATTTGGTAGAAAATCCGAAGAAATTCTGGTCGTATGTAAAGTACACAAGCGGCAAGACGCAGTCAATACCTTCGCTGCGCAGTGCCGATGGTACTGTTATAGACGACTGTGCCGCTAAAGCGGAGTTATTGAACGCAGTTTTCCGAAATTCCTTCACCAGGGAAGACGAATGGAATATTCCAGAATTTGAAACACGAACATCTGCTAGCATGAGTTTCTTAGAAGTAGATACCTTAGGGGTTGCGAAGCAACTCAAATCGCTTGATACGGGCAAGTCTTCAGGTCCAGATTGTATACCGATTAGGTTCCTTTCAGATTACGCTGATACTATAGCTCCCTACTTAGCACTCATATACAACCGCTCGCTCACCGATAGATCTGTACCTAGAGATTGGAAAATTGCGCAGGTCGCACCAGTGTTCAAGAAGGGTAGTAGGAGTAATCCATTTAACTACAGACCTATATCATTGACGTCGGTTTGCAGTAGGGTTTTGGAGCATATACTGTATTCAAACATTATGACTCACCTCGAAGGGAACGATCTATTGACACGTAATCAGCATGACTTCAGAAAACATCGCTCTTGTGCAACGCAGCTAGCTCTATATTCGCACGAAGTAATGGCCGCTATCGACAGGGGATCTCAAGTTGATTCCGTATTTCTAGATTTCCGGAAAGCTTTTGACATCGTTCCTCACAAGCGACTTCTAATCAAGTTGCGGAGCTATGGGGTATCGTCTCAGTTGTGCGACTGGATTCGTGATTTCCTGTCAGGAAGGTCGCAGTTCGTAGTAATAGACGGCAAATCATCGAGTAAAACTGAAGTGATATCAGGTGTTCCCCAGGGAAGCGTCCTGGGACCTCTACTGTTCCTGATCTATATAAATGACCTGGGTGACAATCTGAGCAGTTCTCTTAGACTGTTCGCAGATGATGCTGTAATTTATCGTCTAGTAAGGTCATCCGAAGACCAGTATCAGCTGCAAAGCGATTTAGAAAAGATTGCTGTATGGTGTGTCAGGTGGCAGTTGACGCTAAATAACGAAAAGTGTGAGATGATCGACATGAGTTCCAAAAGAAATCCGTTGGAATTCGATTACTCGATAAATAGTACAATTCTCAAGGCTGTCAATTCAACTAAGTACCTGGGTGTTAAAATTACGAAGAACTTCAGTTGGAAGGACCACATAGATAATATTGTCGGGAAGGCGAGCCAAAGGTTGCGTTTCATTGGCAGGACACTTAGAAGAGGCAACAAGTCCACTAAAGAGACAGCTTACACTACACTCGTTCGTCCTCTGTTAGAATATTGCTGCGCGGTGTGGGATCCTTACCAGGTGGGATTGACGGAGGACATCGAGAGGGTGCAAAGAAGGGCAGCTCGTTTTGTATTATCGCGTTATAGGGGAGAGAGTGTGGCAGATATGATACACGAGTTGGGATGGAAGTCATTACAGCATAGACGTTTTTCGTCGCGGCGAGACCTTTTTACGAAATTCGTCACCAACTTTTTCTTCCGAATGCGAAAATATTTTGTTGAGCCCAATCTACATAGGTAGGAATGATCATCAAAATAAAATAAGAGAAATCAGAGCACGAATAGAAAGGTTTAGGTGTTCGTTTTTCCCGCTCGCTGTTCGGGAGTGGAATAGTAGAGAGATAGTATGAATGTGGTTCGATGAACCCTCTGCCAAGCACTTAAATGTGAATTGCAGAGTAGTCATGTAGACGTAGATGTAGATGTAGTCCTAAGTAGGGTTCTGATGACCACAGATGTTAAGTCCCATAGTGCTCAGAGCCATTTGAACCATTTTGAACAAATGAACTCCACGAGCCGACAGTTCTACCGTAAAACGTACACCGCTAACAGTCAGTACATCGCCGCCAACTGTATCCACATCTGCATCTGTACTCTGCAAACCGCCTTACCGTGTGTGGCGGAGGGTACTTAGTGTACCACGGTACCTTCCGCCCTTCGCTGATCCAGTCGCAAATGGCGCGCAGGCAGGTCGATAGCTGGTAAGCCCCCGTGTGGTGCTACGATGCCACGGCGTAGGTGTAAGTTCGTAGGTTGGCACTACGACACCGGCACCGACGACAGCGCCCTCTAGCCGGCGCCGTTCAGCACTAAGAGCGTCGCTGCACATTCTCCCCATTTGATGAAGAGCAGACGGCCGGGACACTTCGCTTAATCTTCGCTTCATATAGAGAGTTTGCGCTACTTACGACGGGTCTAAGGTTTCGCACCTACGTACAAAGTTAAGTATGCTTCTCTATATATTCACGCACCAGTAAACCATTTTTATTGACTTGCAGTACCGACCTGTTGTAGCTTTTCCTGCTCCTACTCGTTTTCTACATTCGACCGATCTTTCAGTTTTCAGGAGCAGAACCACGTACCGCCTTCTAGGTGGGATACAAAACCCTGTGTGAGCTCAGATCTCTGTAATTTCACTTTCATGGTCGCTTTCCGCGATATATATATATATATATATATTATATGAGGAAGCAAAATATGGCTGACTCGTCAAGGAATGTATGAATTTTAACAGTAATTTCCACCGTGATTCACAACGCCTGTCTTGTAACATCTCTCACTGTACTTGGATGAGCATCTCCATGATAATTTGGATCTTACTGTGATGACACAGGCCGCTTTTATTTTGATCTTAAATAAGATCTATCAGTTCTGTCTGGTATGGGCCCCAGATTTACGAGATACACTCGAGTATCGGTCGAAGGAAGATTTTAAAAGTTACCTCCATCGTGGATAGCCAACACTTCCTGTGGACTCGGCTCAGTGCAGCATCTGACTCCCTCACTCTTAGTTTTACATGGTCTTTCTCACTTCAGAACCCTCTGTACGCAGTCTCACAGATTTTTAATAGCTGTAGCAGCTTCCAGTAATAGTTGGACAAACGTGTAATCGCCTATAATAACGGGTCTTTTCGCATATACAATGTGAGGCAGCTAAGACAGACCTCCGCAAACATATCCAGAATGAATAAATATATCGAGGACAATATGGAGAATGTCCAGACGTTCGCAAGTTTTTTTATCGTTTATAGTCACCGATTTACGACACAGATTTCCTTTTTTTAATAATGGAACTATATACTTTTTGTGTGGCATTTGAAAGAAGCTTTTAAGAGAACCTCAAAGATATAAGGGACTTAATCAAATATTATTGAAGTAACAGCGTCGCAAACCATTGTCCCAGCATCAGAAGAAGAGGATTCACAAATGTTTGCCCTATTATACCAAATGTAAGCAAACATGTAACTCACGTGCAGTTCTTGTGTGTATTATTACGGCTGTAACAAAAAATGGCTCTGAGCACTATGTGACTTAACTTCTGAGGTCATCAGTCCCCTAGAACTTAGAACTACTTAAACCTAACTAACCTAAGGACAACACATCCGTACCCGAGGCAGGATTCGAACCTGCGACCGTAGCGGTCGCGCGGTACCAGACTGTAGCGCCTAGAACCACTCGGCCACCCCGGCCGGCGGTATTTCCTAATAGACTACTGTTTTCATTTTTGCCATAGATAAAAATACAGGGGTGTTTAGTTTGGTGAGGGTGCAGACCATTTTGCGTTTCCTGAACGACTTTTCCAGCGCTTTCCAAATGTTTTCTTCAGAGAGTCTGTCATTACAAGTGGGTAGTGGGAGGGACATCTGTCATGTTGGTACCAAACTGATTCCCTTATGTCTAATGGTTTGTCTTCCAATAACTTCAGCAGCAGCATATCGTAGGCACTCGAGATACTTCAGTGTATTTAGATTCCCATCAATGCAACAGGGGCAAATGATGAGGGTCTAGGAAAATGCGCACCAAACGTTGATAGACCGAGAGCGTTGTTTTTGTCCAATTCTTTGAGTCTGCATGGATCTTCAACTGACGGTTAGTGCATACTGTGAAAATTGATTTGGCCATAGCTTGTAAACGATGCTTGTTCCATAAGCAAAATTCTGCATACGTGTGTTGCATAACTTTGTGCTCCTCGTATATAACATTCGGAGAACTGTAAACAGTTGGAAGTCATAAAATGAAGCTGTAGATGCAGCGAAATGTGAAGAGGATGAAATGCGATAAAACGTAGTGTTCGCAGAACACTCGTTGGTTGATCCTTCTCGTACTTCCGAGGTTCCTCTTAGTGACCTTTGCATCGTCTGTTACTGCTTCTGAAATTAGTTTCATTACTTTCATCAATTTCTCTTCTCCTTCCAATGCGCATTTTATCCTCTACATTTCAGGGTTCTAGAACATTTTTATTATGTTTGCAAAGACAGATCTTGAGTGCTTTGGCACGGTCTGAATACTCTTCGGCATACAACCGCACCACTGCTCTAGTAGTTTGGCGACATTCGCCATAAACGATATTAATTTTTTCGATTGTTGTACCCATTGTGAATGTTTCAACAGGTTTACGAGCAAGTTAATTGATGCTACAGCAGCAAAACACAGACAGATGGGCTTCAAGCGCATAGATAAGCAGAAGAACCATATACTGTATGAGTTACGAATTTTGCTTACAATTGGTATAATACAGCAGACGTTTGTGGAACTTCTTTTCCTGACGGCGGGACACTGGTTTGCCGCGCTCTGATCTTTATACCATTTGATCAAGACCCATATATGTTATGCCGTTGAAGTACTCGACAAGTTTCTTTCAAATGCCACGGAAAAATTGTGTGGTTCCATTAGAGAAAAAAAAGGAAGTTGGTGTCGTAATTCTGCGTCTACAAACGATTAAAATTACTTCTGAACGTCAGTAAATTCGCCATACTACCCGCTATAGCTTGGCGAAAACCGCACCTCGATATATTTACTCATTCTGGATATGTGTGGGGTGACCTTGTATATGCACACTGCGTTACATTTATTTATGTCGCGGATTGATCGCCAATATTCAGACCAAGCGTCGATCCTCAGCATATCTTCCTGCATTCAGTTATAATTTTCTGCTGTTGCGACTTGTCTTCATACAACAGCACAATCGGGGAACAGCCTTTGCCTTTTGAAATTTTTTTCAGAAGTTGTAACAGTTTAAGATAACTTCAGTCGAGAGACACAACGGTAAAAGAACACTTCGAGCTGTCATGGAAATAAATGCAATTTGCTCACTTTAATTAAACCTCGCCAAGTCCATCTCTTGCACCAAACATCATCTCCAGCTAGCTGATAGCTCCATGACCTAGAGCGAGGCTTCCGCCTCGCAAGTACGCATAAACGTACTAAGCTGCATAATTCGACTGTCTTAACCGAAAATAATTATTTAATTAAAAAGCGAATTTGCTTACGGCACATTTTTGTATCATCTAAAAATATAAATTAATTTCTCCAGGCGCCAAGCGGACTCCTAAAAACAAACAGATAATCCTGAAAATTTGTGACTGAATTTTTAGTAGCTATGAAAATACTTGTAAGATTTAAAACGAAAAAAGAACGCGGGTTGCATGCAACTGACGATAGGAAGGAGATGAACTATTCATGCTTCGATTATGTACTGCAGACGTCCCACATTTTTCATTACGAATCTTACTTACATGTATGTTCATAGCAATCAAAAAGTTAAATTTCTGGAGCTATTGCGTGCTTAGAAATCTATATGGTGTTAGGACAAATTACTTTACATTTTTTAGACCGATTTAAAAACGTAATATATTAAAAATTTTATTTATACAATTATTTTCCTGATTTTTAGTCTTGTGTGTGTAAAATTTTTCAAACTATTTCACACATTTTGATGAGGTTACAGCAGAGAAATATGATAAATTTCGCGTTTATTTCAGGTTGTCTTCACGTGGAATAACCAATATGTTGCTTCATCCTACGTATAGCTCTCGGAAAGGCAGTGAAGGTAAAAATTAGAGCGTTTTGAGCTCATACGTAAACGCACCAGTAATTATTCTTCCAGCGAACGATTCGCGACTGGAACGAAAAGCGGAGAAATGGAAGTGGTACCCAAAGTACCCTCCACCACACACTGGACAAGGAAGCGAGTTAATATTGCATTGTCGTCCACTTCTGAGCAATGTTCAAAATTTCAAGCTTCTAGCTCATCGGGAAGTTAGTTTAGAATGAACTGCAAAGTTTGTACCAAACAGAGACAAGAAAGCGACCTGATAAAAATGATAAGAATTGAATGGGTTGGTATGCTCTAATTCTCAGTTTATTAAAGGTTCGTCTAAGGAAGTTAACTGTTGTGTTTTCGAACACAACACTTGTTAGTAACACGTTGTTCCGTATGTATTGTCAGACTGAGCTGTTTGCTATACAGGGTTGTCAGAAACAGCCTGAAAAGCTGTTAAGGGTGTGGCAGGATAAGCTGTGCTGAGAAACAATGGTTCCGAGGTAATTAGCACTGAAGTTAGCCAATCAGGCTGTTGCGAGAGCAAATGCAAGCGGTCCGCCAGACACGGTGTCGCTGAACGTGTTGTTCGTTTGGTTTCCTAAAACTGAACAATACAACGATATAAAAGTGGACATAAACGGAGTAAGCAGCGAACTTGAGCTAAAGACTGAGCAGTATTGCAAGCTATCATCTACGCTATGAGAATTATTTGTATCTGACGGGTCGCTGGAATGTATAAGCACAGAGGTCTGACTGGTTAACCGTAATTCTAAAACTCGGAAACAGGGCGCAACTTATCGAATTTCTTTATGAACAACTATTTCTCAGCACAACCTACCCTGTAACACCCTTACTAGCTTTTCAGACTGTTTCTGATCACTCTGTATAAATCGTTTTGTCCCGCTGTAACAGTATTTATGTTCTCGTCTTTAAATTTAACCAAACTTTAAATTACGAGCACAATAACTAAAAATACCCTCTTATTGATTAGCACTTCCTTCAGACGGCCCCTCCAATTCCACTTCTGACACGAGAGAGTACTTTTTGTTCTTGTTTCATCTGCACGGTGAATGTATTTTATCGTTTACCGTACATCCATCCATAACTTCCGACATAGAAACCAGTGACGTCATCGAGCAGTATACCTATTGCTCCCTCAAACTCCCCCCCCCCCTCCCCCTCCAGAGCCCACGACACGCTTCTTGCTCCAGGGGATTGCCGGTGGACTCCTCTATTTCCGAGGTCCAAGCAGCTACCGATATTTGTTTAAGCGTTGAGGACTATCAACCACTCAGACCTGACGCACAGTACTGTATGACAGGCTTTTAACTCAGACGGGAGTATTCTTATCGGCCACACTTCCCCGGAAAGTGCCGCACGGTGCCAGGACTTGAGGCACTTATATTTCCCACTTATTGGTACTGTCATGTCTTTGGAATGTCTCTTAACACTTAAGCGAGCCCATCGGACTCGGACCTCCACATTAAGCAAGCAGATACACGAGGGTTTGAACATAAATAGTGGCACCTATTTATTCACAATCGATAAAAAAGAGTTACATGTTTGCAACTGGTCCTTTAATGTAGTCACCAGCGTTGTGTAGAACCAGTTGCCAGCGATGTGGAAGGCGTAGTATGCCGTTGGCACAGCCTGTTCTGTTGATGGTGCGAATGGAGCCGTCTAACGTAAGGGTGATTCTCGTGTACAACTGTGATGGTGTTACCCTAACGCATTACGTTCCTCCACGGCAGACCGTCAATGCACAGTATTACTGTTCGTTTTTGGAGCATCACCTGCGACCAGCTTTCCGGAAGAAGCGGCGACAGTTTCTGCGCAACCCACCCATCATTTTGCACAATGCGCGGGCGCATACAGCGCAAGCTGTGGCTGCTCCGATCGGCCGATGGGACTTGGAAGTACTATACCATCCACCACACTCCCGGACCTAAGTCCTTGTGACTTTGATTTGATTCCGAAGATGAAGGTAGCACTTCGTGGCATTCGCTGCAGAACTGTTCCAGAGATTTGACAGGCACTCCATTCCCACCACCAACAGAACAGGCTCTGCTAACGGTACACTACGCATTCCACAGCGCTAGCAACGGGTTCTACATAACGCTGGCGACTACTATAAAGGACAGTAACAGGTGCATACATATAACTCTTTTGTACCGGTTGTGAATCAATAGTTGCCCTCGTATGAAAAATTCACCGAATGAAATTTGTGGCCGTACAGAAATCTGTGAAATTTGCACCAAGTATTCCTGGGTATTACGTGATTAAATAGTCACGGCCTATCTGCAGCCTGAGAGTCCTCGCCCACCGTAAACGAACCGCTGTGCCGTCCCGTCCAAGCCACGTCGACGCCGCCATGCCAGGAACCAGCAACATAAACATCCTGCTGTTGGCAGAAGAACGCCACCAGTGGTTGACATAATATGTGTGTGTGTGTGTGTGTGTGTGTGTGTGTGTGTGTGTGTGTGTGTGTGTGTGTGTGTTTGAAGCTTACGGCCACTCAACGCCGAGGTTATCAGCACCCTTACACATATTTGAAGAAAAATATTTAAAATTGTTGTCACACTGTGAGAAGCAAACCTATAAAATGACATTCATTCGTTAACTCCCACTTCACTCGCGTAGACCCACACATTCTATCCCCCAGGCCTTAATACAACGGAGAAGGATGAAAATGGCTATACGTGGCATGAAAACAGATGTAAAACAATAGAATAACTAAAATAAAAGTACAGGGAAATATAGCTGGATGCTTACAAAAAATATGGGAGAGCCAGTCATCGTGTAAACACATTAAGAACATCTCCCAAAATTTTTGGAAACAAGTTGGACAAATCTCCTAAATCTTAAAACTCCAACCGCATATATTTCAATGTCACTCAAAATAGAGGGCAGGTATGCCGGCAAATCTGCCGCTGCCCTCTTCTCCGAAAATAAACCACAGTATAGTAAAACGTGCTGAACAGTGATCTCTACGCCACAACCACCACACACTGGTCATCCTCTCGCCGGGGCAAAAAGGCATGCGTCAGCGGACTGTGGCTCCTGCGATGACGAGTAGAGTAAACAGGCCTCATCCCGTCTTTGTGACCGAAAGAAGGTACGCCACGGCCACGTAGTGGGATTTACTAGACGAGGAGGAGGAGATTAGTGTTTAACGTCCCGTCGACAACGAGGTCATTAGAGACGGAGCGCAAGCTCGGGTGAGAGAAGGATGGGAAAGGAAATCGGCCGTGCCCTTTCAAAGCAACCATCCCGGCATTTGCCTGAAGCGATTTAGGGGAATCACGGAAAACCTAAATCAGGATGGCCGGAGACGGGATTGAATCGTCGTCCTCCCGAATGCGAGTCCAGTGTGCTAACCACTGCGCCGCCTCGCTCGGTATTTACTAGACGCAGCTTATTATCAGTCACTACTGGTCATTCGTTTTCCCATTGGCACATGACTCTGTACCTTAACAGCTAGGTGATAGCATGCCGGGCGACAGCACACCGAAATCACTGAGGATCGCTACATGCCTCCTTGGCTGCTTCGCCCTTCTTTTTGTCCCTTTGTAATCCCCATGTGTCCTGGTACCCAGCAGAAAGATACCACTTTCCCCACCCGTTGTAGTTGAGGGAAGACGTTTTGTATATTCCACAATATATTCCACAATACGTTACCTGTTGGGTACAAGCGTTGTAGGGAGCGAAGGGCACTCAGAGAGTCGGAACAAACAAGGAATTTAGCACTCGAAGAACGCCTCATCCGCTACAGTGTCCGCTAGACCGTACACAGTTCCGTGTCGAAGACAGTAAAGTCTCGGGGCAGTCGGATCTTGAGGACACTATCATGGAAAATAACAGAGCAACCAACAAAGTCCCTTTGTTTCGACCCGTCCCTAAAGCAGTTGTGGTGATCAGTTAAAAAGGCAGAAATTAAAAAGACATGTAGGAACACAATCTCTCCTGCAGTACTCTAAATCCACAATTATTCTTGATATATGTAGTAAGCAGCGTGGCAGACGATTAAAACCCTGGATTTGGGGTTGTACTTGCTCCACACCAAGTGATGCCAGCAAATGTCGCACGCAGATCCCAAATGACCTTGTTCCATATGGAGGATTGGAGAAAATGTGTTCTAGAGGTGGAGGAGCACGCAGGTGAAGTTGGATCTCCGAGGAATTTCCATGTCCGTGCAACCATGAGGAGCTGCCACCGGATGGTGAGTGGCACTCCGCAGCCTCAGCACAGACAGGTGTGGGGCAGGTCCTGTAAGCACGAGTGGCCAGCCAAATCCGCTCATGGTCGATAGCGTCAACAATCTTCAGGTAAGAAGCCCTCCTGGCCCGTACACTGTGCATCTGTAGTGTAGCCATTAACGTACAGAAGTCCTACAAAACTGGAGCAGAGGTTCTAGGTGTTCAGTCCGGAACCGCTCGTCTGCTACGGTCGCAGGTTCGAATCCTGCCTCGGGCATGGATGTATGTGATGTCCTTAGGTTAGTTAGGTTTAAGTAGTTCTAAGTTCTAGGGGACTGATGACCACAGATGTTAAGTCCCATAGTGCTCAGAGCCATACTGGAGCAGACGCGCCCTGTCTGCTCCCCAAGACCTGCGGCTAAGGCACTTTATGATATTCAGCGCTTTCTGGGCTCTGGCGATCAGGTATCTCAGGAATGGTAACCAGGACAGCTTAGAGTAAAAAATAAACCCCAGAAACTTTCGCACTGTAAACTGCAACTGACGAGTCGCTGTTATAACACTGGAGGAGAAAATCGTCTACAAATAAGAATCGCTCTACAAGACTCCGTACCGTAGACATGGCACTGTTTATCAGAAAGCAAAGAGGTAACACTTAAAACATTGTCCTGAGGAACACCATTCTCCTCCTCAAAACGATTCGACAGCATCTCCAGAATCTACAAAGAGAGCGGCTAAGAACCTGCCAGGTCGCTAATAACCAGGCCAAACGATGGTTAACCATTCGCACCAGGGTCATTTCTACACAGCTTATTGAGGCGACACTTTGGTGACTACTGGGACAGGTGCTGTCCTTTTCTGGTTTGAGAAGTAATATCAGAATTGCCTCTCGCCACGAGTTGGGTAAGCTGCCATATAAGATTAAAACATCTGATGATGATTTACTTTGATGATGCTGGCAAACGTCGAAGCATGCAGTACCAGATTTGGTTGTGTCCAAGTTCAGTATAACGAGTCTTAGATAGTATTGATTCCCGCTCCCACACGGAGAAAGAACAGTTGTAACATTCAGAATTGTTGGACCTGAAGTCCAGCTTACCCCTCCCTGCAGACTTGAATGGCAGCGGCGAAACGCAGGATCGTGGCTGACATCGGCAGTAGTTGCTGAAAAATGCTCTGCCTCATCTGTGCAATGTCTATGGATGTTGTTTGGAGAGACACTTGTTTCAGCACTGCTGCTATTGGTAAACGACTCTGTTTACCAGAAATCTTCCTAATGGCTTCCCATACTTTTGTACAAGAAGTGGAGCGGTTGATGCAGTACAGAAACACTTACCATGACCGTTTCCTGCTCTCCTTAATAACGCATGCAGCCTTGGCTCCCGTTACTCTAAATGCTGTGTATTTGTCTACTGATGGACGACGTTTAAATCATGGAAGAAGTGCACGCCTATCCTAGATTACTGACGTCACTCATCAGGCCACCAAAGTACAGTCTGCTCCTAAGTTGAGCTGAAGTCTTTGGATTAGTTAAGTCAGTGACATCATGCATCACTCGTGTGTTGTGGTCCACCAGTTCCTCGACGCTGTCGCAGTGTTCAAACACAGAACAGCTTCCAGTCAGCCATGCTGATCATCCATTTCGATTGCTTCTGTTCAAGCAATCCTCAATCCATTAGGTGGATCCACAGTAGAAAGTAGTCACTAGAGTGGAGGTCATCAGTTGCTTCTGATTATGCTGAGTCTGAAAGGGCTGGAGAGCGGAAAGAGAGTTCGACGACTCAGTAGCAACCGAGAAATGAGGGGACTGCCTGTGTTGAGGATGCACAGCTCCAGAGACATGATAGAGTTCTCCAAGACTCAACCCTCAAGGCAGGTATAATGGTGCTGGTACAGGGTGGACAGTTTAGCCTCGTCTAACAGGAGCTATCGCACATGGGAAACCCATAATACATCATGGGTACTGAAATCATGCACAAGCAGAAATGGGCAGGAGAGTGTTGCTACAAGGCCTGTGAGAGCCTCAGTCTATCGCTTTCTGTGGAGGTATATACAGGGATCAGTTAGTGACCTCTGGTCCTACATGAACAACAACAGCTACTGCTTGTAGGTCAGTGATCAAGGAACAGCACAGGAGTGGTGTGTGTTAATGACAAACACAGCAACCCCTCCCTCGCCTCTTTCCCTAGTCAGGTCATCCTTTCTGTGGAGGGCATATCCCCATAGCGCAGAGGCGTCAGTGGCTTTTGAAATGTGTTTCCTGTAAACACAGGCACAGGGGGTATGCCTGTGAGACGAGTTTCAGTTCCTCCACATGAGTCCTGGACCCATTTATGCTCCACTGTAGTATGGGAGCCATTTATTACATGGGTTGCACTATCACCCTGTTTTTTCCACCGGGATGGAGAGCCTGCAGAAGGTGGAGATACAGCCTTGGGGCAAGATAGTTGCTCCTGGTAGACTTTGCAGTCCAATGGCTCTGAAGCAGGGCGGAGGCAGTGCCGGATTTTTTACCACGTTCTGTCTGTGAAGGTGCTGGGTTGGGTTGTTTGGGGGACGAGACCAAATAGCCAGGTCATCGGTCTCCGAAGGACGGGGAAGGAAATAGACTGTGCCATCTCAATGGAACCATCCCGGCATTTTCCTGGAGCGATTTAGGGAAATCACAGAAAACCTGAATCAGGATGGCCGGACGTGGGATTGAACCGTCGTCCTCTCGAGTGAGAGTCCAGTGTGCAAACCACTGCGCCACCTCGCTCGGTTTGAAGGTACTGGGAGGCCCGCAGTAGTTACAACTGTTATTTTACCTCACATTCTCGGGAGACCTATGGGCTTGGAAACAACTGCAGCTTGACAGACGCAAGTACTAGTGCTGACACTAGCAACCTTCGTTTCCTTTCTGCAGGTTGGTGGCTTGTTGGAAATCAGCAGTTTCAATCTACAGTGTTCTGTAATGCTATCACTTGACTGATTTCAGCGTACCTGCAATGCCCTCATAGCCTTTTTGAATATAAAAAGGCGAACCCTTCTCAAAGCTGTCCTCTTTTCCCTTCACATTCAAGAACACATTCTGACCAGCAGCATGCCTTCTGATACTATTCTGTGACAAATGCTGTGTAACCCCTGCATCTGGAGGACTGACTATACGAGCCCTCTTATTTGGCTGTTAGTATCTCCCAGCGGCCCACCCTCTCCGCAGGCAGCAGTAGGAGATAATTTAGAGGGTTCCATTTAGCTCCTACGAGCAGCTAGAGAGAAAAAGTCCATCTAGACAGAGCCCCGCGTGCCTAGGTAAGACTTATACAACTCAGGTGCGGCAGAATCCCCAGAGGTTACCCGCTAATGACTGTTACACCGCAACAGCCATGCATCTCATCAGCGCGCAGCACACCTTGAGACTGAAGAGTTTTTTAATACAGGTTTTTAGGATCTTCGCAATCCGGGTGTTCAAGCCAAAATCCCCGTTCCATGTGATGCACAAAGTTCCATCGCCGCGCCGCACGGTGGTCGCTGAAGCATGTCCAGAGCTTACAGTGTTAGAGGACTGGCGGTGCTTACGAGTCCCCACCTAAGGAACACGGAGGCCACCAAGCTCGTACCCTGAGGGGGACCGTGCGAGGTAGCGCAGTGGTTAGCACACTGGACTCGCATTCGGGAGGACGACGGTCCAATCCCGCGTCCGGCCATCCTGATTTAGGTTTTCCGTGATTTCCCTAAATCGCTCCAGGCAAATGCCGGGAAGGTTCCTTTGAAAGGGCATCGCCGACTTCCTTCCCAGTCCTTTCCTAATCCGATGAGACTGAAGACCTCGCAGTTTGGGCTCCTTCCCCAAACAACCCAACCCCAACCCAACCCCTTGTGCAGGAATCTGTGGTTATTTCGAGCAGTGTTACTTGTCTGTTAGCAGTGACAAGTCTACCCATAGGCCACTGCAGCAGGTCGTTAAGTGAGGGTCGCTGGCCACTGCGTTGTCCGTGGCGAGAGGTGATGCGTGAAATTTGGCATTCGCAACATACTCTTGACTCTGTGGATCTCGGAACATCGAATTTCCTAACGATTTCCGAAATGGAAAGTACCATGCGCCTAGCTCCAACCAGCTTTCCGCGTTCAGAATCTGTTAATTCCTGTCGTACGGCCATAATCACGTTGGAAACTTTCTCACGTGAATCAAAAATGGCTCTGAGCACTATGGGAGTTAACATCTGAGATCATCAGTCCCCTAGAACTTAGAACTACTTAAACCTAACTAACCTAAGGACATCACACACACTCATGCCCGAGGCAGGATTCGAACCTGCGACCGTAGCAGTCGCGCGGTTCCAGACTGTAGCGCCTATAACCGCTCTGCCACCCCGGCCGGCTCACGTGAATCACCCGAATACAAGTGACAGCTCTTCCCATACACTGCCCTGTTACACGTGGTGTACGCGATATTACAGCCATCTGTACAAGTGCTTATCGCTATCCAATGATTTTTTGTCACCTCAGTAGTAAGGCAATGCTCTAATTCCGCGACAGCCTTGTCCACTTTTACTTCGGGATGGCTGGGATCCACGCTGTACGCGACTGCAAACTGCAGATTTAATTTTTTTATTTTTTTGTTCCATTTTGACGATAGGTGGCGTAGGTGACAGACATCGTATCTCGAGGATAATATTACAAGCGTTGCACAATTTGATTCTGAATATACCCAGTAAACATTTCTTCAGAGTTTTAATTTAATAAGTTAGTCATAATTTTCTGTTACCATTTACAGGAACAAAACTGCAATAAAGACAGTAAAAACCTTAGTTTTTGTGAAGGAAGGAATTATTCCGATTATGTGGGGATTACCTAATTAAATATTGCGATATAGCACCACACAAGTAGCTCCATACTTTAGGTACTTATGCAGCCAATGACATAACGTTTATGACCAGAAATAAATAAGTCCTACTTAATAGGGTACAGACGGATCAAAAGATTTTGCCTAGCTGCAGTGTAGCAGACGATACAGGCGAGCAGAGTCAGTAGTTACGCGAAAGTTCTATGCTCCAAGACAACAATGCTCCATCGTGGCAGTTTGGATGTCAGCGATCGTAAACGTTCCATTAGCGTTGGCGCAAATTATTTAGACATACCTGTCTGCTCCATGATCTGTCTCGTGGTGATGCTACTGCCGTTCTGGATGAGTCCTTCAATGCACGACGCATCTTAATTCTTTTTTGACAAACTACCTGGATATGGACGGTCCTGAATTCTGCAGTCATCACGTCGAGATCTCAGCACATTACTTTGATTCACTGAGATGATCCCATACACTAGTAACAACTTGCTGTGAATCAGTGCTTCTTTGATTTTTCCGGACATATAGACGAATTCCAGCTGGTGTTGTAGGACGGCGCGTCGATCGTCCATTGTGGCTTACCTGAAACAACAGGAAACAAAGATTAAATATAGTTTGGTTATTTAAGGAGACTACAAGACATATAAGGAACTCAACCAACTCTTGTAGCGTCTGTGTAACATCTATATTGTTAGGTACCGTGTAAAAGTATCTTATCTAGTTGTGTAAGTATGTCACGTACTTAGCGATTTCAGAAAGTAAGTTACAAATGTCATCTCACTCTAAAAATCTTTCGCAACATGAGTGGTGTGTTGTCAGAAGAGAGTACACACTCCGTATTTCCTGCAGTCACAGTCCAGCTTCAGTACAGATAACACGTGCATCGCACTGTGGGAGTGAAATGGCGCGATAGCTGCAAACCTACTCCAAAACTGAAGTACACAGGACAATAAAATTCTTCTGGACAAAACGCAAAACAGTGAGATTCTGGCGGTATATGGACTAAATGCAATGTAGCGTATAGCCATAGTGAAAGGATGGTAACAATTTGACCAAGGCTGTCCAGACGTGGATGATGGCCATCAGAAAGAAAGGAACATCTTTCATCATGCGATTTCCATCTTTTTTTTTTAAATGATGAGGCAAATGAAATTCGCTATTTCGTGAAAATAAAAGGGTAAGTTCTTATTAAAATAAAAGTATATCGTGAAGAAAGTGAATAAAAATATACTTTGACAGTACTCTTGGTGAATGTAAGAAACTGCTGAAACCAAAGACTTCTTGCTATTTCATGAAATGAAGTAACTTCTTCAGGATGTTCTTTCGTTCGGAGGTTACGTGAAAATTCTTTTAACGCTCAGTACTAGGTTCACTATTTCGCTATCATAATGTCTAGCAGATTCCCATACTTCGAAGAATAGTACAGGTCAGGTATGATTTTAAAATGTTCATATTCAGTATAAGAGCAGTAGTCCGTGAAAGACGCTGTTCGCTTTTGAATGGCGGTAAGCAATGGTGTGGCCCAAAACCCAGACCGCAGCGTAGCTTTTTGTTCGGGGGTAGCGTTAACTTCTGCGGTAACAGAAGTTCTGTCTTGTCAATGTGTCTCTCGGTGAATCTCCTGGATAAAAGATCAGTAATTTGTTTAACAGACCCACAAGTGAGTTGGTGAATTACAGAGTCCACTAATCCACAGACTGTGCAGGTAGGGGAAGCCCTCAGATGAATTTTGTGTACCTTGTCGTTAGTAGGCATCTTGTCATTGGCCGCCATATACCAGACAGATCTGACAGCACTAGGCAAGTTGAGAGAACGTTTGGTGGAAACAGATATTCCACGATGAGGATGTTTCCACGATGCGGTTCGCGAACGGCTACGTGACCGAGAAACGGAAATCTATCGTCGAGGGTTTCAACGGCTGGTAGAACGTTCTGACCGCTGTTTACTGAGACTTTTGTGTTGAATAATAGTGCACTTTTAAGCGTATTGTAGCATTCTCTCTCTCTCTCTCTCTCTCTCTCTCTCTCTCTCTCTCTCTCTCTCTCTCTCTCTCTCTCTCTCTCTCTCTCTCTCTGTGTGTGTGTGTGTGTGTGTGTGTGTGTGTGTGTGTGTGTGTGTGTACTCTCTCTTATTTTTTACTGACCTTACCTCATACCATATACTACGTAATTCTAATCTTCTTGCTGTCTCGTTACATACTGTATATTAACACAGTTAAGCAAAAGACACTGTATTAGACCTAATACACCCTTTAAATATTTGGAATTGAGTAGTAAAGATCAGAAATTATATGGTGACGGCTGTGTGACTAAAGACATAAAGATTAATTAAGAACTTTTTAAAAAAAACGGTAAGGAATAATGTGACCACTTACAAGATTTATTTTCCATGTTACTTACTACTATAGAACTACAATGGGTTGTTGGTTAATTTTTGATCGTTATTTGTGTAGTAACGGCTTGTACCAAATTAATAGTACAGCAAAAAACTTAAGAAATAGTGACAAAAATATGTATACAATAAAGATGTCTTTAGCCCATAGGTTTCTTTGAACACTAGAGTGCATGATCTTACAGATGGCGGTATGCCATGATGATAGTAGAAATTATGACGTGAATGTATAGCTTATAAACTTCGCGCGACGTATTGTCCGTTTGTCCCTCTGGACCACTGCAGCCGCCTATTGCCAAAGCGCGAATTACTGTACAGTGGGGTGACAACCAGAGCCCCCCTACTGGCGGGATGTTGACGACACGAGAAGAGGAGGGAGAAGGTGGTCACTTAGGCCGAACGTGTTCTAAAAATCGTGTTCGAGAAGACGTTGTTTTACACGAAAAGAGTACCTAATATATCAACCTCACGCACATACCTGTTCATTATAGCCTGAAAATCAAAATAAATAAAAAGATGTAAGCGACTGAAGAAATATTATGAAATGTAGTTAATGATTTTCGACTTGCAATTTAATCACATTGAGAAATAGCGCCAACTCCTGCAAATGTACTTGTACTTCATCTACATCTACATCTACATCCATACTACTCAAGCTACCTGATGGTGTGTGGCGGAGGGTACTTTGAGTACCTCTATCAGTTCTCCCTTCTATTCCAGTCTCGTATTGTTCGTGGGAAGAAAGATTGTCGGTATGCCTCTGTGTGGGCTCTAATCTCTCTGATTGTATCCTCGTGGTCTCTTCGCGGGATATACGTAGGAGGGAGCAATATACTGCTTGACTCCTCGGTAAAGGAATGTTCTCGAAACTTCAACAAAAGCCCGTACCGAGATACTGAGTGTCTCTCCTGCAGAGTCTTCCACTGGAGTTTATCTATCATCTCCGTAACGCTTTCGCGATTACTAAATGATCCTGTAACGAAGCGCGCTGCTCTCCGTCGGATCTCATCTATCTCTTGTATCAAACCTATTTGGTACGGACCCCTCACTGGTGAGCAATATTCAAGCAGTGGGTGAACAAGTGTACTGTAACCTACTCCCTTTGTTTCCGGATTGCATTTCCATAGGATTCTTCCAATGAATCTTTCTGGCATCCGCTTTACCGACGATCAACTTTATATGATAATTCCATTTTAAATCACTCCTAATATCTGCTCCCAGATAATTCACAGAATTAACTGCTTCCAGTTGCTGACCTGCTATATTGTAGCTAAATGATAAAGGATCTTTCTTTCTACATATTCGCAGCACATTAAACTTGTCTACATTGAGATTCAATTGTACCATGCGTCAATTCGCTGCAGATCCTCCTGCACTTCAGTACAATTTTCCATTGTTACAACCTCTCGATATACCACAGTATCATCCACAAAAAGCTTCAGTGAACTTCCGATGTTACACACAAGGTCATTTATGTATATTGTGAATAGCAACGGTCCTACGACACTCCACTGTGGCACACCTGAAATCACTCTTACTTCGGAAGACTTCTCTCCATTGAGAATGACGTGCTGCGTTCTGTTATCTAGGAACTCTTCAATCCAATTACACAATTGGTCTGATAGTTCATATGCTCTTACTTTGTTCATTAAACGACTGTAGGGAACTGTATCGAACGCCTTGCGGAAGCCAAGAAACACGGCATCTACCTGGGAACCCGTGTCTAAGGCCCCCTGAGTCTGGCGGACGAATAGCGCGAGCTAGGTTTCACACGATCGTCTTTTTCGAAACGCATGCTGATTCATACAGAGTAGATTTCTAGTCCCCAGAAAAGGCATTATACTTTAGCTGCGTCAGATATTCAATTCAAATAACGCACAATAGCCATAGTAATAATTAAACAGTTTTACGCTACTTTTTAATGACACACTCATACACTGCGTTTGTGAATCGCAACAATAAATGTGTTCAAAGGAAAGAGATCTCTGGCGCCACCTACAAGATGGAAAACACCAACTTTGATGGAATCATCAAAGCACCATGGCTTGTTTGTTCATCGACATTCACGAACCTCGTACTCACTCCGTTGTACAATGCTTAGCGCTCGGTCGTTAGACGGCTGCAGTGACAAAGAGCCGGTGCGAGCCAAGTTCAAAAGCTGTACACTCAGAAGGTCATAACTGCGTAATTTCAGAATTCGGGCCCAAATTGTCACGCTTGATCGATTGCTGTGGTGATATTTTGTATGTGTGCTTTTTTTCTACATAAGATATGAGGTAGAGTTCGTGAGGTTTCCCTGTCAAGAACAACTAGTCAACTGAATCTCAAACCTTCGAATCTCACTCAGAGACGAATTTCTTTGACTTCTTTTCGGTTCTGGACTTCCGTTATTGTATAGGTCCGTCCCCGTAACCACGTGGTCAGTGTGTGTGACTGTCGTGACGAAGACACAGGTTCTATTCCTGGCACTGCCAGAGATTCTTCCTTGGTGGGAGGAATGGAACGGCCTGTTCCCAACATCGTGACGTCAATTGAGGAGCTGCTTGTGTGAGAAATAGCGGCTCCAATTTTTGAAAATCGACAACGGCCGGGACAGCGGTATGCTGATCCATACCTCTGCCCCCCCCCCCCCAAATGCTACACCCGCATGATACCACTTGTTAGAGGATGACATGGCGGTCAGTCGACACCACGTGGTCTCCAAGGCCTGATGACGGAGTTTGCTTTCAGTTCTAGCTATCGTACAGATGCTGAGTTTTCCGCGTAGCACCACGTCGAAGTTAAACGAGAGCACCGTGATACGGGGAAAGATGCAAGTGCTTCAGCCTGCGCATGTGGGCAACAACTAGTTGATGGCAAGGGCAACGTCGATCAGTGCAGGTTTTCACAGTCGGTAGACGGCTCACAGTACATAAGTCAACCATGGTCATCTCTGCAGCAAGAGTCGAGCTCAGCACGTGTATTTCTGCCCGCCATAGATTGCTCGATGCGTGGAGCAAAGTCGCGTTGAGTCGTGGTATACGCTGTTACACACTGAAGGTGAAAATCACACGAGAGCCGGTGTATGCCATTTGGTGGAAGGGCAGCGTTCAGGCGGCTGGTGGGTGTATCCTCGATTGTGAGATGTTTGCGTGGGACGAAGTGAAGCCCCCCGTTACTTCCGCACTCGTTTGTCATCGCCGACGTGTAGGGAAACCTACTGCCTTATCATGTGGAACTTTTAGCTTGAGCATGACAGTGTGCCACCTTATCACTCTCGAATAATGTCAGAATGTTATTGAAGTAATTCTCCTCTTTTTTATTTTCAATAAACAATTTATTTCCTTCTATTTCCTATTAGATAATTTCGCCTCGTTGGTCGTTATCAAGATATCTGGTGATTTATTTCCTTCTATTTCCTATTAGATAATTTCGCCTCGTTGGTCGTTATCAAGATATCTGGTGATACGAAAAATAAAAAAGTTATTGGCACCTTCAAGCAAACGACAGTATAAATAGAAAAAGAAGAGAATACTCGCATCAGGTACTTTATCACATAAAAATTACTTTGTGAGTTTATAACATTTCATGATCCATACGGCTGCGAAGAAAGAACAACTTTTTATCATCATTTAACAATTACTTACATTCCATCTACAGGGGGCAGTATTACTGCTGCACAGATACTGCATTATAAAATTTTGCAATTTAATGTAAGAAATTTTAGAAGAAAGATAGGTGGTGATGCTTATGATAGGACGATGGTGATGTAATGTACATTCCCCCGTTATGAACTTGATGTAAGTGGGACTCCCAGTAACTGTGGGTAGGACTTGGGACGTGGAAAGTATTAGAGGGTATGTTATATGGAAAAGGATGAAGGAGATAAGTGTATGTCTCATGGTAGTAGGTATGGGCAGAGCCTATATGTGCGTGCATCGACATTTAAGGTAAGTCGCACTTAAGAAACGATAATATAAATATCACACCATATTAGCGTTCAGCACCGTAATAACCTGCGATAACACATGTGAGTTTTCAGTACTGTATCAGCATACGCAACGCATTAAAATATATCAGCGAATCTTTCGTATTGCCATAGCGTGATCGAAGTATTAGAACTAAAATCAAAACCTGCTATGAATGTTCTTGAAATGAGTCATTTTTCGGTGAGGGCCTACATTTTCTTTGAAATAAAGTGTTTATTTCTAATAAAGAACTTCCTCAAACAGAAAAAAATTACTTCTTTCCAGAAATTCATAGTTGTCGCGGACCCATCGATGAAAATGACTATTGAAGTTACTAGCCTTTTGGATGTTAATATGGAATGACTTTTATATTTTCTGTTACTTAGGTAGAATTACCTGATTTACATACAGGTTATGCCCATACTTATTAAGGTCGTGTTTTATTCCTATTAGAGAGACCATGTGTTTTTCGCCCTGTTATACACCTCTACAATCTACACACAAACAATTCCTTGCGTATCACGTCTACCTCTGGCGGCATAATCTCTTCCTTAACCACAAAAACCAAAATGTCAATCTGTTTAAGCTATAATGTGCCCTTTAGATGTATCTGTTTATGCTGCTTCAGTCTGTTAAAACTCTGGCGCAATGGGCCAAGTGTAACGTGACTATTCTTGTCTTTTAACTCTTTTTGAACTTTTAAGTGCTAAATTTTAAATATTCATATTTCGGAATGGATTATTATATCTGCTTGTATGATATAATCTTACTGCAACGAAATGTTAGTAACACAATCTGCGACATGCAAACATTAATCTCGATCGCTAACATTTCCGAGACTTTATCTTGAAACAGTCTCCTTACGTATAGTCTATTTACAAGAAGTGCTCTGATATACGTACCTCTAATGTGATCGAGATGATAGTGAAGTCGAATTTAATGCGTCGATATTTTCTTAATTTTGATTCGTAGGTAAATGATTAAATTAAATAGTAGACCAACACTTATTTCTTTTGAGTTTGTTTTTTGGCATACGCGTTTAGATTCTTTTACTTGTGAAGCATCTTCACAAAATAAGCGAAACGCATATGGCAGTAAACAAACTGCCTTCAATTAGTTTGGTTTACGGCAACAAGTGTTAACATACAATCTTACCATTGGTTGCACCACATTATTTAACTATATTCACCGCTTCATTAAAAAAAAAAGAAAACTTATGTGATGGTGATGTTTGGTTTGTGGGGCGCCCAACTGCGCGGTCATCAGCGCCTGTACAAAGTCTCAATTTTTTCCCAGTCCAATCTAGTCACTGTCACAAATGATGATGATGATGATGATGATGATGATGAAGACAACATAAACACCGAGTCCCCGGGCGGAGAAAATCCCCAACCCAGCCGGGAATCGAACCCAGGACCCCGTGATCCAGAGGCAGCAACGCTAGCCACCTTTTTTTATCTCATTTTGTTCGATATTGTTCGTTGGATTTGTTCGGTGCGGACGTCCCATGACACCCGTTCAAGTTCCCCGATCTATTCACTCAGATTTTTTTTTTGAGTTGCAGAGGACAGGTATCCCTCTGACCGAACACGCTGAGCTATCGTGCCGGCCACCACCAGACCACGAGCTGTGGACAAACTTATGTGATGATTTTCTTTTTTAATAATCACGCCTACGTTATGCCCTCAGTATTCTGCCAAAGAAGTGTTAATAACCTCAAAATTTTTGCAGCACTCTCAAGTGTTCCTCCGTCCTCCTCTCTTAGTTCCACCAATCTTGCTTCCCCGGCCGTCCTCCTACTTGTTTGTTGCGCTGAGACGCTGCCTTGGCGTCCACCCTCGCAGCGTTATGTCCCTGTGTCACACGCTATTCGTTTCACCGACTGCACCGCAGGGCTTCACGTTGCTTACCAATGATTCCAACACCCTTCTGAACAATTTCTTACCGGTGGTTTTTCTTATCCAAGGTTCTGTACAAATTCGGGGCCGAGTTCAGGGCCAGTTTGACTATTCATTTACTTACACAAAATTTTTAATTATTTACCAATTAAAAATGTGAGATGACACCAAAGGTTGCCGAAGATGCGGTCACTCGCAGAGCCGACCTCGTATCACCCAACTAATTATACGGACCACTGGCCGACCACTGTGTGTTTCAGCTTACTGCCAAAGCAAAAGACTCCCACAGCCACTTCTTCTCAGTTTCTCCCGTCTAGATACCCTTGTCTAATCCCAATCCAGGGTCGAGCTGCGCACCATCCTCGATTCATGCACCCATTCCCCCATCATAACTATGGCCAGATCCTAATCCATTACCCCAACGTTCGCAACATGTTCTTGACGAAATCGCTTCTCAGTTTCCCATTTATATCTGGTGCTACCTTTCAGAACGGATAGTCGCTTCAAAAGAGGCCTTAAGATGAATATCAACAGAAATAAAAGAAGGGTAATGGAATGTAGTCGAATTTAATCAGACAGTACTAAGGGAATTGAGACAAAAAATATTAAGTGAGCTGAGCTATGTGGACAGTAGAATAACTGATGACCAAAACAGAATACGCACAATGTAGAATGGTAGTGGTAAGAAAAGCCTTATTGAAACAAGGGAAAATTTTCAACATCGAATATAAATTTACTTTAGAAAATCTTTTCTGAGGGTCTTTGTCTGGAGGGTAGTCTTGAACGGAGGTGGTACCTCTTCTAAATAACGGAAATTGAGGGAATTTTCACTAATGACCAACCATATAACAAGGCTGCACCTCATTTATTTATTTATACCAGCAACCTGGCCATCTCGACCCAGCAGAAGACATTTAATGGCGTTGAAAGATAACTTTCGTCTGCTCTTGGCGACCTGGAAGATTATTACGAGGCATACAGCCTGAGGTACAAGTTAAAAATCGCGTGGCTGGAAACTCCTCTATAACACAACTCTATTCTAAATAGTTCGGCGCTATGACGGTCCGCATCTCGTGGTCGTGCGGTAGCGTTCTCGCTTCCCACGCCCGGGTTCCCGGGTTCGATTCCCGGCGGAGTCAGGGATTTTCTCTGCCTCGTGACGGCTGGGTGTTGTGTGCTGTCCTTGGGTTAGTTAGGTTTAAGTAGTTCTAAGTTCTAGGGGACTGATGACCTAAGATGTTAAGTCCCATAGTGCTCAGAGCCATTTGAACCATTTGAAGTTCGGCGCTATTTAGTCTGACATTCAAGAAGATATGCCACAGTGTCAGAATGTAGGTCGCAGCACGTAACAGTATCTAAAGAAAACTTAGGGAACAAGCCCAAATGAATTGTTCGTTGGGAGAATATGCTTCCACTGTGTGGTACCAATTTTGCCACTCGAAACGCGTTGACCTCGTTCCTCACCAAATTTGTAGCCACGCGACAGGAAATTTGAAACCAACTCCAACAGAGAAGATTCAAGTCCTGGCCAAACATCAGATGGATAGTAACAGCCAAATCCAAGAGGAGCGAAATCAACACTAGTGACTGACACCCACTCTAGGGGCATGAACCTGTTGCTCAGCGTCTTCGCAGTAGATAAGGCTTTACCTCAAATACCGCTCCTCTAGTGAAGTCAAAGGCAGAAGAGAGACTTCAGTACTTACAACAGGAGCTACCCTCAGGAAATACCCTGCCTTGGCCGACATGGAGATCACTTAACCGCCTTCGTGCGGGTATTTGTCTAAGTAAAACTGCCATGTTAAACTGGGGCTCTGCGATAACCATGATGTGTCCTACGCGTTTGGTGTTAAGCAGATGATAAGCAGTTTCCTTCACTGTCCGTTTCAAATCATTTCCTCAGGCATTGCGACTCAAGAGGATATGGCAGTAGAAAGCTTGCTGAAGTGCTACACTTCACCTAAATGCCATTTAAATGGTTGTTATCGACGCGCTAAGAAAAACAAATTGACATGTTTCGGGATAAACCCAGCATCAACAGTCACATGAAAAAATGTGCAAAATGAAGGGTGTTTACATAAAAAAGGTACAATGAGAAACGAGATAATTAGCCACATATTTAACAGGATATTCGATCTCTAACGTTCTATAGCTGCGGCAACTTCCCTACAGAACTTCGTACGGCGTGAGTGCCAGTACTCCAAACAGCGATCAGTGAAGCACATACCTATCGCATCTTCTTTTTATCGGGCACTTCATGGGATCTGCTGTCTGCATATCGCAAACTGATCTCACACTTATACGCGGAAAAGGTTAGAAACTAATAAGAATGCAGTCTGGTGACGATACCACACTTACTAATGACCAGTCGAACAATTACTCTCGTATCAGTGACAGGTGATTGACAGCGAACATATAGTGCTTGTATTGGGCCATCTCGTGACGTTAATCAGCCATTAAATTACAGACGTTTGCATAGTAGATCTTCAGGAAAACCAGTTTCACATTCCCTGATAAGTCTTATTGCAATCAACTTTTACAAATATTACAACCAGAATCCACCAACTCCAACAAGGCTAAGACAATGAATTCAGTAGTTAACTGAAACTTCAGGATCAGACGCATATAACAGAGCAGGGAACGGTTCATACAGACTTGTCTCCAAGTTCTACTTTTGCATCTGCATCTACTTGTCTAGTCTGAAAACGAATGTGAAATGTATGGCAGAGATTTTTTTTTCATCCTGTGACAGACCAAAAATAAAAGACGAGTGTGCATGAGAATTATTTTATTATTAAAAGTTAGCCGGCTGGAGCGGCCGTGCGGTTCTAGGCGCTACAGTCTGGAGCCGAGCGTCCGCTACGGTCGCAGGTTCGAATCCTGCCTCAGGCATGGATGTGTGTGATGTCCTTAGGTTAGTTAGGTTTAAATAGTTCTAAGTTATAGGCGACTGATGACCTCAGAGGTTAAGTCGCGTAGTGCTCAGAGCCATTTGAACCATTTTTGAACTAAAAGTTAGGAACTCTTATGATTATTTTTCGACATAACTATGTAACTACGGAGGCATTTGTAGTACCTGTCGACAAGCTTTCCAGTACCTCTTCATAAAACATTGCCTCAGATGAAGAACGAAATATTACAGCAGAAATTCATTCAAGAATGAGAAGAGCCATTCAAAATGAAAGAAGAGGCCAGCTGACTTGCGGAACTGGTCTGATCTATGACAACGCCCAGTATCTCTGAGCTGGTACAGTTCAACGGCTTCTTGAGCAATTTCTGGGGGACATTTTCGATTACCCACCTTAAAGTCACGACCTAGCGCCGAGTCCCGTGGACTGAAGAAGTGGCTGGGAGGCCAACGCTTCCAAACTAATGAAGAACTTCGAGATAACGTCAAGCCATTGGCTGATACATTTCATGAGAGTATCGGAAAGCATGTCCAGAGATACGACACATGACTCAAATGTTACACTGTTTGTGTCGAAATGTAGCCATAAGTAAGTGTACGTACTTTTAGTAGTAAAATAATTTTTAGAAATAAATTCGCTCAATGTGAATAATTCGGCTTCTGTTGTGTCAGATATAGATGTACTTTGGTGATATGTGAAAATCTGTACCGGGCCAGGACTCGAATCGGAATTTCCTGTTGATAGCGAGCGTTCACATTAGCCATTAGGCTATCCTTGTACGTCTCCCGGACCGACCCAAACTTCTGTGACACTGTCTACATCCCTATACCATAGTTTCCTACATTTATAACCAAATGCTCCCATTTATACTATCTATTCCCGTATCTCGCGATATGCGAGAAATCCGTGTTCGAGTCCCGATTCGGCACAAATTTTCATACGTTACAAATGGGTAGTACATCAATACCTGTCGTTGTTGTTGTGGTGGTCTTCATTCCTGAGACTGGTCCGATGCAGCTCTCCATGCTACTCTATCCTGTGCGAGCTTCATCATCTCCCAGTACTTATTGCAACTTACATCCTTCTGAATCTGTTTAGTGTATTTATCTCTTGGTCTCCCTCTACGAGTTTTACCCTCCACGCTGCCCTCCAATACTAAACTGGTGATCCCTTGGTGCCTCAGAACATGTCCTACTAACCAGTCCCTTCTTCTAGTCAGGTTGTGCCACAAATTTCTCTTCTCCCAGATTCTATTCAGTACCTCCTCATTAGTTACGTGATCCACCCATCTAATCTTCAGCATTCTTTTGTAGCACCACATTTCGAAAGCTTCCGTTCTCTTCTTGTACAAACTGTTTATCGTCCATACATGGCTACACACCCAAATAGGATGGACCTTTGACGACTGGAAAACGGTGACCTGGTGAGCTGAGTCCCCATTATAGTTGGTAAGAGGTGATGGCAGGGTTTGAGTGTGGTGAAGATCCCACGAAGCCATGGACCCAAGTCGTCAACAAGGCACTGTGCAAGCTGGTGGTGGCTCCATAATGGTGTGGGCTGTGTTTCTGTGTTTACGTGGAATGGACTGGGTCCTCTGGTCGAAATGAATCGATCATTGACTGGAAATGCTTATGTTCCGGTATTTGGAGAACTTTTGCAGTCATTTATAGGCTTTTTTCCCAAACAACGATCTCGTGTCACTGGACCACTATTGGTTTGAAGAACATTCTGGAGAGTTCCAGCGAATGATCGTGCTACTCATATCGCCCGACGTGAATCCTATCGAACTTTTACGGGACAAATCGAGAGGTCATTCCGTGCACAACATCCTACATCCACACCACTTTCGCAGTTGTGGACGGCTATTGAGACAGCTTGGCTCAATATTTCTGCAGGGGACTTCCAACGATATGTGGCGTCCATGACATTTCGAGCTACTGCACTAAACTCGGTAAGGGGAGGTCCGACAAGATATTAGGAGGTATCCCACGACTTTTGTTACCTAAATGTACGGCCGTGCATTATCGTGGTGTGGAACCCAGCCTGCTTCACGGGTATATGACCTTTTGCACCCGATAAGGATTTGCAGAATTTTGAGGGCATCTCTGTAGTAGTGTCCAGTTACTGCTGTCTGTACAGGTACATGGATTGTTGAAAAATACGGAATTACATGATTCAACTTAAATGCAGATACTAACGAAGCCTGCAGATTGCCCAGCTGAATTTTACTACGAGCGACACCTGTACATTGTCCTCAATACGTCATAAGTCGTTGGACGTGGCCAGAACAGTGTTCTGTGGAGTTGGAAGTGCATTATGTCGGAGATCAGTGCATTCCAACGTTGGAAGATTGTTGGTGCTCTTATGGTGGGTGCGTCTGCAGCCAAGTCAGCTGAAGTGTTTGATGTTCCAAGAGGCGCCGTCTCGAAGATTAATACCGTATGCAGCGAAAGCGGAAAAATATCATCTGTTAAGTCACAATGTGGTCTAAAATGTGTTTTAAGTGATCGTGATGGGCGGTCATTGAAGAAGATTGTGATGAAAAATAAGAGGACGACAGTTGCAAAGTCGCTGCAGAACTAATTGTTGCACTCGGGAACCCTGTCAGCTCCAAAACAACAGGAAGGGACCTCCACAAGCAGGAATTTGCAGGACGAGCTGGAATTCCAGAGCCACTCATCAGTGATGCATATGCTCTAACAAGAAGACGTGGTGCCGAAGCCATAACACCTGGACTATGGAGCAATGGAAGAATGTAATTTGTGTTTCACGCTAACTTCTGCCCGATTTTACGTCCCAGGACTGAAATATGATGGGGGTACGGTGATAATTTGGACGGCCATATGGTATTACAGTATTCAAAGGTCCCCATCTTTACAGGCTCACATTACTGCCAAGGGTTATGTGATCATTTTGGCTGATCAGGTCCATCGTGTGGCACAGTGTTTGTTAAGCATTGAACACACTGTGTTCCAAGGCGACAGGACTCCTGCTCAAACAGCTCGCACTGTCCAGGATTGGCTCTGTGAACACGATGACGGATTGTCGTATCTCCCCAGGGACAATAATCACCATATCTTGATACTGATATGTTGGGGGTCTACTTTTGAGAGAAGAGTACGTGATCGTTCTCCATCTCCATCTTACTACCTAAACGTGCCACTAACATGCAGGGAGAGTGGTGTAAAATGCCCTTGCAAACCGTATGGGACCTGTATTCCGAGACGAGTGTAAGCTGGTGTTTGCTTCACCGTATTAGACGTGGTAACGTTTTGTGTCTTTGGTGTTTCCGTATATTTGTCCATCCCTGTATTTATGGCTGCATAAGTACCTAAAGTACAGAACTACTTGTTAAGTGCTAGACTGAATATTTCATTACTTGATCCTATAAACATCTTAATAAACTATCCCATGAATATAAAAAAACCAGTCCGTCTTCATGCCACAATTGGCCTATCGGGACCATCCGACCGCCGTGTTATACTCAGAGGAGGATGCGGATAGCAAGGGCGTGGGGTCAGCACACCACTCTCCCGTTCGTTATGATGGATATCTTTAACCGAAGCCGCTACTGTTCGGTCGAGTAGCTCCTCAATTGGCATCACGAGGCTGAGTGCAACCAGAAATATATGTAAAAAAAGAGATGATCATAACTTTCCCAGCAGAAGCAACAACTTTTGCTGTTTTGTGGGTTAGTGATAAAGGAGATTGCACTGATCTTTGTTGTTTGCTTGTGGGACAGCGGGTAGAATATTCTTGTTAACTGTTCCTTTTATTTATTTAATGCTGTTGTTTGCCGTTCTCAACACTGGCTCTCTTACTACAATATTGGCAAACAGAAAGTGATTAGCAAAACGTGAAGCCTGTAACTAGAATTCCTAGTGCCCACTTTATCTGAGAAATACATTTATAGCTACAGCTTATAGCTCTGAGGAGTTCGGGGATTGTCTGGGATTCATAATCAAAGACAATTCTCTCTAAAATGTTCACTATATTCTGAAAGTCACAGACCAAAAAGAATCCACACAATCCAACTACCAGAGCAGTTCAGAGTCTAATGCGCTGATGCAACTATAACTGTTCAAATGTTTAATTGAATGTTGGCCATAATTTGATGATAATGTTCATCAAACGCCACGCTAAATAATGGTAGAATGTCTGTCCTGCGGCCGCACGTGAAAATACGACATACGCAAACTAAAGATAGATCATTAACGTCATCCCAAAATTAACACTTCACTCGAAAACGATTTCATGGTTACGCGTATCCCAAGTAACTTATTACTGCATCCGAGGCTGTTTATATCAACGATACCTACGCGACGCGACTCCCGGCACAGGTGGTGCGCTAATCAGCGTCTAGAGAAAACTGGGGCCTTCCTTCTCTCGTGCAGCGTTCTTACATATAGAGCCGCGGTGCGGACGGCAAAGGGAACGCCTGATCAAATCTGCTCTCCCGACTAGCCGCCGGGCTAGTAATGCACCACTTTAAGTTATCGAATAAATCATTGCTTCGTTTGCTGATGGCCGATGAAGCTTTCAATTTAACTGTGCAATCAGCACACAAGTAAGTAATCATAAAAAAGTCTGACATGGCTAAGTCAAATATTTTGGGCGAGAGAATTAATTTAATTACACTACACGCAGTAGACCAGCTCTGAACTTGCTCTTTGGAGATACGCTATAGCTATAGTTTTATAGTTATCCTGTTGAAACTTCTCTCATTTTTATGATTATAGCGGATTTCCCTTTTACTTAAATTTAAACATCCTAGCTTTATATATTCGCCTACTTAATCTATCTTGCTTCCTTAATTTCTAAGACAAAAACCAGAAAATCATGAATTTCAACTAAAATTTTAATTTGTGAGATCCAGAATACTGTTTTTACTAAATTATTATGCAAAAGGAATCTAAATATAAATTTTTAAGTTTCTAGCTCTTTTCTGTTGCGCCAATGATTTTTACAGAAAAACATCCAAATTTCGAAAATGTTTAAAGTTATTGAACTGATATCCAACACACATTGATTTTGTATTACTCCTGACATGCTAGAAACGTTTCAGGCTGTTTGCTTCATTTTAAAGTATTGCGCAATATTTATGACGTCAGAGCTAGTTACAGCGGGCTAGGCTGGCACACAATGGAAAGACGGATGTGAATTTTATAACGCGTGAGTATGCTACTTCCCTACATGCCCTCATGATCGAAATGATGTAGCAAAGTTCCATCTGCTGTGATTACCTATGAAAGAAACTCCAGATTTTCCTCTAATATCAACTCCAGCTACATCCTGACCTGGACGCAAACTGCCTTTTGCTCGGGAATCAGTAGGGTTTAAACCACTGTCCACAAATACGATTCACGTGTAAATTTTCTGTCAACTTGTGGGTGGCAACCAACAAAATTTTCAGTATTTCAGAAAGTGTTCTTACGGTTATTCGTCGATCCTCTCTTTTAATTACAGCAGTTGTGCTAGTATTTCCTCAACAGCAGCAACTGGAGCGCCGGGTTCACGTTTCTTTGAAACAGATGGTTTCCCCTCTTTAAACAATACAAACCATCTTCGAGCCGTGCTGTAGGAAAGAACAGACCCTCCTGTGACATTACATAAGCCTCAGCTGAAGACTGGCTGAGAGCCGCTTGCCCGCCTCTCACAAGCGGGAACCAGGCTCCTCTGAGGCTCTGAGCACTATGGGACTTAACATCTATGGTCATCAGTCCCCTAGAACTTACAACTACTTAAACCTAACTGACCTAAGGACGTCACACAACACCCAGCCATCACGAGGCAGAGAAAATCCCTCACCCCCCGGGAATCGAACCCAGGCGTGGGAAGCGAGAACGCTACCGCACGACCACGAGATGCGGGCCGGGAAACAGGAGTGCCAACACTGAGACTATAAGAAATAGTACTGTGTTTTTTTATGCAACAGAATATAGTAAGATTAAATTCTAGCACGAGAAATTATGACCGTAAAACAAATTCTTTATTAAGCAGCGCTCATATGCAGGGTGAGTCACCTAACGTTACCGCTGGATATATTTCGTAAACCACATCAAATACTGATGAACCGATTCCACAGAACGAACGTGAGGAGAGGGGCTACTGTAACTGTTTAATACAAACCATACAAAAATGCACGGAAGTATCTTTAAACACGAACCTACGTTTTTTAAAAAATGGAACCACGTTAGTTTTGTTAGCACATCTGAACATATAAACAAATACGTAATCAGTGCCGTTTGTTGCATTGTAAATTGTTAATTACATCCGGAGATATTGTAACCTAAAGTTGACGCTTGAAACCTTCGACGTTCAGTTGCGTGTTGTAACAAACACGGGCCACGGTCGGCGAGCAGCATCTGCAGGGACATGTTTACGATGACGACCGTGTTTACGAATGTGGCTGTAGTACACTGTTGTGGTTTGGCCTAGCTGTCGCAGTATCCGCATGTAGCGCTTGCTGCTATTGTTATTCTGCATTCATCTCCGAACGCAGAACAACTGTAGTTCACCGTGTTACCAGACGTCTGTGATAGTGTAGTGTTGTAGGAACTGTGACCATAGTGTATTCGAACTCTGAAAAGGCGGAGATGATACTCATCTATGGCGAGTGTCGACGAAATGCAGCTGAAGCCTGCAGGATGTATGCAGAACGGTATCCGGACAGAGAGCACCCAATGTGCCGCACATTGCAAAACATCTACCGCCAACTGTATGCAACAGGTATGGTCGTAGCACGCAAACGGGTCCGTAACAGGCCCGTCACAGGAGAAGCGGGTGCAGTTGGTGTGTTAGCTGCTGTTGCCATGAACCCATACATGAGTACACGGGACATTGCGAGAGCCGGTGGACTGAGTCAAAGCAGTGTCATGCGCAACTGCATCGTCACCGCTTTCACCCATTTCATGTGTCGCTAGATCAGCAGTTACATGGTGACGACTTTAATCATCGAGTGCCATCCTGTCAATGGGCATTAACAGAGAATGCGTTGCAGTTCTTCCTGTTTACCGATGAAGCGGGTTTCACAAACCACGGGGCAGTGAATCTACGGAACATGCATTACTGGTCCGTGGACAATCCTCGCTGGCTCAGACAGGTAGAGCGACAGCGGCCGTGGACTGTAAATGTATGGTGCGGAATCATTGGCGACCACCTCATTGGTCCTCACTTCATTGCAGGGGCCCAAACAGCTGCAACATACATCGCGTTTCTACAGAATGATCTGCCAACGTTGCTCGATAATGTCCCACTGGAAACGCGTTGACGTATGTGGTATCAGCATGATGGTGCACCTGCACATTCCGCAATTAATACTAGGCTGACCCTTGACAGGATGTTGGACGGGCGTTTCATACGACGTGGAGGACGCATTAATTGGCCAGCCCGTTCTCCTGATCTTACACCTCTGGACTTCTTTCTGTGGGGTACGTTAAAGGAGAATGTGTACCGTGATGTGCCTACAACCCCAGAGGATATGAAACAATGTATTGTGGCAGCCTGCGGCGACATTACACCAGATGTACTGCGGCGTGTACGACATTCATTACGCCAGAGATTGCAATTGTGTGCAGCAAATGATGGCCACTACATTGAACATCTATTGGCCTGACATGTCGGGACACACTCTATTCCACACCGTAATTGAAAACGGAAACCACGTGTGTACCTGTACGTCACCCCTCATGGTAATGTACATGTGCGTCAGTGAAAAAGACCAATAAAAAGGTGTTAGCACGTGGACGTAATGTGCTGTTCCAGTCTCTTCTGTACCTAAGGTCCATCACCGTTCCCTATGGATCCCTACGTAATTCGGTGCTCTGCGACACACACGATTGAACAGCGGAGGAGTGGTAATCAAGCGTCAACTTTAGGTTACAAAATCTCCGCATGTAATTAACATTTTACGATGCAACAAACGGCACTGATTACGTATTTGTTTATATGTTCAGATGTGCTAGCAAAACTAAAGGGGTTCCGTTTAAACAAACGTAGGTTTGTGTTAAAAAACATACTTTCGTGCATTTTTTTACGGTTTATATTAACCAATTACACTAGCCCCTCTTCTCACGTTCGGTCTGTGGAATCGATTCGTCAGTATTTGATGTGGTTTACGAAATATAACCAGCGGTAACGTTAGGTGACTCACCCTGTATATTGTGATTTAATATGTAAATTTCTATAATAAAGCTGCAGAGTATTAGGATAAAGGGTGGAACTTAGGAATTGTTGACACTGAAGAAAAGAAAGATAGCTGTGCGCATGCTCTGTGGATGTTACCGAATACCTTCGGCGTCAAAGGTGGCCGTGGATAAAACACCGACAGTGACTATCTAGAATCGTAGTATTGCTAAAAGCACTAATAACCTTGTTCCGTTGCTTTTGTTACTGTTTGGGCCTTAGTTAACAATGGTTTTTTGAGTACAGTTGAGGGTTTGATGGAGGGTCTCCGGCGGAGTACGACGCATTGACTCAGCTGTAAACCCGAGAAGATTTGATCATAGAGATTCGCCGAGAAAGCCTGCATTCTCATGTAACGCATCTCTATGGGGAGAACCTACACTATATGATCAAAAGTATCCGGACACACCCAAAAACATACGTTTTTCATATAAGGAGCATTGTGCTGCCACCTACTGACAGGTACTCAGCGACCTCAGTAGTCACTGGACATCGTGAGAGAGCAGAATGGGGCGCTCCGCGGAACTCACGGACTTCGTACGTGGTCAGGTGATTGGGTGTCACTTGTGTCATACGTCTGTACGTGAGATTTCCACACTCTAAAACATCCCTGGTCCACTGTTTGTGATGTGATAGTGAAGTGGATACGTGAAGAGACACGTACAGCACAAAAGTCTACAGGTAGACCTCGTCTGTTGACTGACAGAGACCGCTGACAGTTGAAGAAGGTCGTAATGTGTAATAGGCAGACATCTATTCAGATCATCATAATGAAATACCAAACTTCATAAGGATTTACTGAAAGAAATTGATTCTCTTCAGTTATTTTATGGGAGAGCTATCAGGAAAAGCACACATAATTTAGAGGCAATGAAGCGTGCCGTGTGGGCAGTTTCTTCCACTAACTATCCACTGATCAAACACCAGTGCACAATCTGTGTCCGAAAGACGATTCGTGTAAGTTCAACAACATAAATGAGACATATTCACATAAACGCAGACCCTGATTTATTGAGGAAACGTCTTCACGGAAAGACACAAAATACAGATGAAAGCCTCAACAATTTAATTTGGATTAGGTGCTCAAAAAGGACATTCTGTGGACTTGAAGTACTCAAAATAGGTCTATACGAAGCCGTTTTATTTTACAATAACGGACATAATGGCAGAATAAAACTTCTGAAGAGAGTTGGAGTAGATCCTGGTGTATTTACAACAAAAGCATTTTACACCGTCAATGAGAGCAAAGTCAAGAAAGCTAACAGATCAGTGTCTTAACTGCAAATACAGGCCAGGCATATTCGAAGAGGAGAGAAGAGAAGAGAAACCTGGAGAACGAGAAGCATCAGTATAGAGGATTTTAAAACTGAGGTAAGCTTATTACACGTAGAAGTATGAGAAGAAAATCGTTGAACCTCATTTTCTCTGTTTTACTTTTTTTTACGTTATTAGAAGCCTTTATTCAAACCGTATATGCACCAATGCTATGAAATTTTCAGAAACTGTTCGCAACGTGTTGCTGTCTCCCTGGAATTAAAAAATACGAGATCTTGCAATTAAATCCTGATTTTTTGATGATTGTATGTAGAAAAAAATTAATTTTGGATGTGCAAAATTAAAAACTCTGTTAATGATACAATTTGTACCCTAAATTAATGACTGTAATTCAATGGTCTTATAACCTTCTCAGGACACTACAATAAAATTTTCAGGTTAATTACCTGATTAGAATTATAGTTATAGCTTTTTAGAAAAAAGACAATAAAACAATTGAAAATTCAGATTTCTGGCAAAATATTAATTTTGTATATTTTTTTTATATTTTTCCTTTAAAACACAGCCCTTTTGCTTTACACATTCAAAATTTTAGATTTATGCATTAATAAATATGGCTGTAATGATTTTTTAAATAAATGTTTACATTTTCTGTTACATCCACCTTAAACGATCGAGCGTTCGGGATTCTTGCATGAGTCTTTTGAAGAAATGTTTAAAATTTCCTTATTGTCTTTAAAACACGGACAATGGCTATTAAGTCCGTATTTAATATCCCGACATCAGTTACGCAATGTTACTGACTGTCTCTCTTACTAGATCACACCCGACAGCAGCCAGAAGATGTTTAGTCCGATAGTCCGTCCCAATATTTTGAACTCCTAAACGGTCACTGATCTACGACAACTCGTGAGTTAACACATTCACTGGTTCAGTAAGCTTCTTGTAAAGAAACGCTCGCCATAATGTCTCGTAATCTGCACTCCAAGTGGCGGGGTTTATGTACGACATGAAATGTTCACACGCGAATATCTTCTAAAGTAAACCACACACAAAGCTCAAACTTTCACAAAATAGCCAATACTGTAGTCGCTTTTCGTTAACGACACTACAAACGATCAAACGCGCAAATTTCTTCATTTTGGTACAAATTTGATCAGCGGACTTTAACATAGACTAGATGTTTACCAGAAAATGGCTCCCGAGCAGCTCTCTCGACTCATAGATTTTAGGCAGTCCAGCCACGCGGAAACTGCTGAATTTCTATTGGCTAGCACGTTAAGCAACCAATCAGATCATTCCGAGCACTTCTAAACTCCCGGTATTTCTAATGTGAGAGAATCAGATTACCACAAGTAATGTAGACTAGAAATCTCGTAATTCCGAAACTAAATAACATTTAATGAAAGCAGGATACGATTCCTTTTCACAATATAAATTAGTAATAAATTTAATACTCAACGCCCCTCCTGGCGGCCTTTTATATAATCCGGTTCACTCGGACATACGTAAAAAATTCACTTATTACACAACAACTTTCTCACGCATACATTTACGTAGAGTTCATAAAATATCACATTCTCACTTGACGTATATCCTCCATTCACTCTCTCGGTCTCTGCAAAACACACAACCAAAACATAATGGAATAATAATTTTCCAATGTACTGTAAATTACGTCAGAAATATGTGGCAATGAAATTAAAGAAAATTCCAGAGAATTAGAACGTGTGAATCTATCCTCATGGTTGTAGTTTCATTTAATACTATAGGTGAATACATTAGAGTGTCTAATTCAGATTCACAGTACCAGCACGGCTGTTATGTGTGTTATATTTCCAAAAGTATTGAATTATTACTTTTATATTCTAAATTATAGTTGGGGTGTCCATAGAATTTGGTATACTTACTATGAAAAAGATCTATTAATGCTTAATAGCATTTCTTCAGATTCGTAGAGAGTGTGTGTAACGTATTGCGCACAGTGTTAGGAAAGTACACGACTTTCTCAGCCCAGTAGCCAGCGCCAGCTGTGTCAGCGTGACAACCAAAATCTGCTCACGGCAAGCTTCATTGTCAGTGCAAGGTTACATCTAGTAATAATTTGCTAAGTTACAATACCGTTTATGAAACGTCCAGTGTCAGCAGAAAGGAATTTTACATGCCCATTTGAAGAGCGCTCCGAAGTTAGTCTAGTCCGACATTCCTTTTATCGGTATGTGTTAACAGGAACAGTTAAACACAAAGAATAAAGAACAGTCCAGCAACGACTTAGCAGCGCTGCACTGTCGGTGGTAGCAGACAGCGCGGGCCAAGGCAGAGCTGTCTTGTTCTTCGAATTTTTCTGGCCCTGTTAATAAATATTGATAAAAGGAAAATCGCTCTAGGCCAACCTGGAACCGCTCTATCAAATGGGCCCCCGCTTTAAAAATAATTTTGTTTGGGACGAGAAGCAATCCCGATTCTTTCCGTAGACATTGGGCGTCGTATGAAAGACTCGATACGCACTTTTCACTTGGCCTGACTCCAGCTACACAAAGCAATATAGAAATTGTAAATGTCTGCTGGAACACCGGAGGAAATGAGCCTGACGACTCTTAGGAAAGACCTCCTGTATATTTACATGCTGTAACTGAAAAACTTCCTCTTCACGGAGTAATCAGTAACAAACGAAACTCGTAGCAATAATAAAGGTTTTAGTAGTAGATGATGGGGAGCCATCAAAATTTTCGAACGGTATATGGAAGCTGTACCGAACCAGCTACTGATATTGTTTGTTCAAAAAGCGTCCTACTTTGTGTCTATATTTCGTGCGTTTACATGGCTAATGACGCATTTAATGGGCGGGAGAGGGGGGGGGGGGGGTTCGGAAGGGTGGTTTAAAATCTCGTACACAAGTTCGATAACACTTCTGCCACCAGATACCACACCGCCTGCAATCCTGTCGCTGTCACACGCAGTTAAACGAACAGGAGGCCACCGACGCAGTGCAGTTGATTTAAAACTGCGACACTGGGCTGTCGGATGAGCCGTCACATGTACCGGGTGGCAAAAAGAGGGAACGAGCTGGCGCCAGTTAGCGCTGGCCGGCAGATTCTAATTGGCGGGATGTCGGCCGGTATGCGGGAGGCGTGGCAGCGTGCGGCAGCCGCATGCCGAGCGCGGAAACAATTAACTGCCAATCACACCGCCAGGGGCGCCACCGAGCCGGGCCGCGCCTGCCTCTGACGCAGCTGCCAGCGAACGCGATGAAAGCAAACGAGACCTGCGTTAGCTAACAAAGCCGTCCCCCGTCTCTCGGAAACTGTTTGATGCTGCGACGACCTCACTTCGGTTAACAAGGTGCATCTAAAAGCTTCGCTAGATGTTTAGACGCCAACCCTAAGGTTGGTTACATTCAGTCCTCCATGTATGTCGCTTCTCGACTATCGATTTTATAATTGCTGCATCACACAATAATGGATGATAAGCTTTATACGCTAAACTCATAATTACGCATGTCCATGCGGTTCTCTCCTTCCACCACCTCTTCAGCTACCCTTTTCAACGACGACTCATGTCGAACTAAATATCGAAACCTTATTTTTACAAATAGATTACCTAAAAAATCAGAAAATTTCGCCAATATCCTAGTTCTATTTTAATGTATAAGTATATTCCTTTGCTTTTGGTATTCGGATAACAGAAATGAAACAAATTAGAAAATAAATTTGTTACATATAACTGCATGTCTTGTTGGCGGGTTGCGTGCTCTATGAGTTGACCTGTGATGAACTTCCAGCCAATGAAAACCGACAGGACGGTGCATTAAGCAGAGGGGAGCTGGGCACCTTCTTCTCGTTCGAGATTAGTTCTGCACTGCTAGTTGGTGCCAAACATTATACCGAGCTGTTGATAGCTAGTTCTACCAACAAACATTCAATATACATAGACGCACGCAAATGTTGGGCCTCTGCTACGGCTATCACAAGTTGTCAACAGCGTAGCAGTTCTGCAGCAACAAGCTGAGTAAAATATATTTGCCCGCCCGGTTAGCCGATCGCACTAACGCACGGCTTTCCAGAGTGGGAAGTAGCGCCTGGTCCCCGGCACGAATCCGCCCGGCGGACTTGTGTCCAGGTCCGGGGAGCCGGCCTGTCTGTGGATGGTTTTAGGCGGTTTTCCATCTGCCTCGGCGAATGCTGGCTGCTTCCTCTTATTCCGCCTCGGCTACACTATGTCGGCGATTGCTGCGCAAACAATTTCTCCACGAAATGAGAATTTCACTCTGCAGCGGAGTGTGCGCTGATATGAAACTTCCTGGCAGATTAAAACTGTGTGCCCGACCGAGACTCGAACTCGGGACCTTTGCCTTTCGCGGGCAAGCGCTCTACCATCTGAGCTACCGAAGCACGACTCACGCCCGGTACTCACAGCTTTACTTCTGCCAGTATCCGTCTCCTACCTTCCAAACTTTACAGAAGCTCTCCTGCGAACCTTGCAGAACTAGCACTCCTGAAAGAAAGGATATTGCGGTGACATGGCTTAGCCACAGCCTGGGGGATGTTTCCACGTACGCGTACGCCACCATTACTCTACCAAACAAACATAGGGGTTACACTCGTGTGGTGTGAGACGTTCCATGGGGTTGCGGACCATTGCAGCTGCGGTAGGAACGGAACCTCTCCATCGTTTCTATGTCCCCGGTTGACATACAACATACATACAACAAAATATATTTATTTAAAGTGCACTTGCGTCAATTAAACTTTAGCTAGACTGTCCAGCTCTCTTTGGCCACCTTCGACTAATTTATTCTTAAGCAATGAGGATATAACACTTGGCTCCTCAGAACACAGTGGTTGCCGGCTGCCTTTGTAACAAGTTGAAAGGCTAAGTCTTAAAAATAGTTTCGTGGAGATGCTTGGAGCTCGTTAAATCAAAGAGTCGGCCGATTGCTCTCCAAGATACAGGAGGAAGCCTCTACACTCTGAAGTGGAGGTGACGAACAGTATCTCTGAGATCGGTTATCAGTGATCCTTAGGATGTAGCCAAATTATTTTAGCGCTTAAACCAAGATATTTTTCAAGTGTGGAAACCCAGTAACAGTCTGAAGCGTGTTCCTGTCAGCAGTTATGGAATTCTGACTGAGGCATTTTCCAATTTTCTGGGCATGTGATGCGATTTAGTGAGTGAGCAGGTGCTTGATAGGCAGAGGCTATATTTCAAATCACGGGACCGGTAGGGAGCTGGAGTTGGAGGTTGATAAAAGTGACAGACTTTTCAAGGCTTGACTGAAGCCATTAAATTCGTTTTTGTTTTGTAAGATGGCAAGAACTATGCCCCTTACATGAAGTCATTAAAGATCACCTAACTCACGTTGAGCGAACAGTAGGGCTGAACAAAAAGTGACTGACAAGGCACAATGCATCTTGTAGAGGGTATAATATGGACGTATTGGAATAATTAATGTCGGGTTATGGTTTTAAAGTAATTCACACGACATGAAAACTGTGTGGAAACGCGTCGATTTACTGGAGGCTAGTTTACCCCAGGGAAGTACTCAGAATTGACCGTGGCCGCCGGGAGAGCGGCTAAGGGAAGTGACAATAGGCAGCTCAGGGCAGCTCAAGCTCTGATAAAGCGGTAACGTTCAAATGGTTCAAATGGCTCTGAGCACTATGGGACTTAACATCTATGGTCATAAATCCCCTAGAACTTAGAACTACTTAAACCTAACTAACCTAAGGACATCACACAACACCCAGCCATCACGAGGCAGAGAAAATCTCTGACCCCGCCGGGAATTGAACCCGGGAGCCCGGGCGCGGGAAGCGAGAACGCTACCGCACGACCACGAGATGCCTGCAAGCGGTAACGGTGCGCATCCTCCAGCCGCCTTAAGATGAGTGACAGTGAGTGGGTGGTTGAGCCCGACTCCATGCTGGTGTACCGGGAAACAGGCAGAGAACTTGTACGCCTGCTGATAAATGTCCGTCGTCCCGTTTTCTGTGAAACATGCGAGAAATCCGCGCAAAGCTGCGTTAGAGCAGTCAACAGAGGTCAAAATATGCGTGTTCGTGACTATAGCAGCTTCACGCTGAATTCACGGTCCTCAGAGTCTGAAGCAAATTAGGTGAAGAGCGACAGAATGAAATACGCCGGCCTCCAATGGGAACGTAGGACCAAGGAATTTGAAGTACTCTCCTGGAAGTCAGAATTCCGGAAAACTTGGTGTTTGTGCAGAGGCTAACCTTGATGGGTGGCCTGGGAGGAGCAAAATAGAAGTTAAGAGGAAGGGAAATTTTGTGGGAATTTGTTCACTTCCCAGAGCAGGCATTGGTCGGCGCTGGGAAGTGATGCATAATTAACGCGACTTGCGCTGCAATTGGCGTAAGTGATTTTGCTGGAGGGGAAACCGAGGCGAAGAGCGGACTGTGAGAAGTCTCCGTAGAGGTCTTCCGTTCCCAGCTTGCCTAGAGCGCGGACGTGGCGTTCTTGACTCAGCTTGCCTGAGAAAGAGTGAGCATCTCTGCAGTTTAGGACTTAGCAAAGGGAAGGATTGAGCTTGGAGATAGGAAGTTTTGGTTCAGCTATGTACTGAACAAGATAGCTAGGAGTGAATAGACGAGCACAGCCTAGCAGAACCACGAGGTCGGCCGACGTCCACACAACGACGCCGCTCCGCCACGCTGTATTCGGTGATATTGCGCAGGCTCCGGCCTCTGATTAATTTGTGGTATCACGTTTGCAAAGTTTCCACGAGGGTTTCATGAGCCGTGCATTGTAGAATTCTTCTCGCACTTCGCATTACGCCTGGGTCAGTCGATAGGAATTACGTTTGAGTTATCGCGCTTTACTCCACGCAAACGCAATTTATTACCACTCCCTGATAGGAGAGTCTTGTAATGTGATGATTCAAGGTCGGGAGTTAAAAAAAAATTGTGCTAATCGACTGCATCTGTTTTCAATCAAGTAGTTGAATTCCCAAGTCACTTTCTTAATTAATTTTATGTTCAACATTTGCATCTGGTGTTCAATAGCTGAATATAACATCAATTTGCACCTCTTTTTAATTAAAAGTGATAAATTCTGAATAAATTAATGTCAACACTGCCACTGCAGTTCAATCAAGAGTCACAGGGCCATATTACTTTGTTGGGTTTTCCGATATTGCGGCAGTTCTACACTCTCTGTTCATCTGTTAGTCAATTAGTTGGGGTGAACACACGCCAAAACCAGCTAAGTGACGGGTGGGGTGTTACAGTTTCTGTGGAAATCTGATATGTAGTGTTTTTGAGTGTCTTAATACCAACTGACCTAGAACTGTATTCAGATTTTGTTGTTGTGGAGACTATTGATAGAAGCTGCTAAGAGCCTGCTGGAAGGGGTATACGAACGATGAGCAGGGTTGGCTGGTCACTCTTATATAGACTTAATAATGTGACCGGTTGTCTCCACTTGGGGCTCCATCTGCGCCACTGTCAGCTCGGCAAAGGTGATGAAACTTGTTGTCCGCCGTTATCTTTTATGCGCTATGTAACCCGTGGTACTTCATTTACAATATCTCGTACATGTTTGTCAGTAGCTAGGATCTGCTACCAGTACAATATACAGACTTGACAGGTGGTGCACATGTGTTTTGTTGTCTACATTACTTGCAACTTCTTTTGTTTACGTACTTAGTGTTTTTTCGTAATCTAATGACCTCCTTTTGGAAGAAATTATTTTATCTGCCAGTAATCGTGATAAGTGATGATCGGTAATCAAATTTAATACCACCGAATTTCATAAATGTTTGGTTCTAACTTTCACGCTTAAAGAACTGTTTTGTCTTTTGACCGTCCGAGAAAGGATATAGAATCAGTATATGAGATGAAGAAAAAATTAATTTAAAATTGTTTTGTTGAGTTACTCTCGGACATTGTCATCATTTTTTATTCAGCATCTCAATAGGAAGACTACAAACAAAACGAGTTTAGATCACCGCTTACATACACGGCCAATTCTACTTTTAAGAACTAGGCCGAGCAAGCTGTTCTGTTAAACGATCACGTTAGCTCGTACACAATTAAGATACAGATAAAAGTGTTGTAAAATGTATTGTCTTCTGCATTGTGGATGCAGATGAGATGGGCGTGTGAAACGTCCCCTTAGAAAAATTGTACAAGACTGTGCTTAAACTGAAACACAATATTTTTGGCGCAACGCAATCTGACTTCCAAAAATCCCTACGAAAGAATGGCCCTGATTAACATAAACTATACGTTTCACAAATCACTTACCTCACAAAAATCTTCGTTACTCAAGCTACTGCAATACAGCGAGCGCCACTACTGCCAGCTATATAAAAGATTCAAACTACTGAAGGCACTAACTACTGATAGGCATAGTTAGCAAATGAAAGATTTTAATACAGAACAAACAATGTATTTACCTTAATAGCCACAGACTGCACACAGCACAACCATTGATTTTCAGAGCGCTACGTGGCAGTTTTGTTGTTGTTACTCGTTGTAGGACACCTTAATTTTTTACTCGATCAATCGTCTGATCTTCAGCAGCGGGTGTGAACACAACATTTCAAAGGCTTCCGATATTTTCATAACTTATAGAGATGTGCTCCAGAGACAGCGTTTAGTGGATCTTTTCCTGGTCTTAAGGATGCTAGCAAAAATGGCTCTGAGCTCTATGGGACTTAACATCTGTGGTCATCAGTCCCGATGCTAGCAGTTGCTTATGTTTTATAGAAAGCTAATTTGCTTTGTTATTATGATACGTTTTTGCATCTCCCATCTGTGTTGAAAGGAGTCCACTGGGGTACACCTATATGTGGTACCCGAGTATTGTAATAATACTAATATAATCTAAAATGTAACTATTACATTGTAAACGATTCATGTCTCTGATGGGCTCTATAAAGCAGAACGCTGACTTTGCACGATCGCAGAGCCAAAGATACTGCTTCTGGTCTGAGATTTTAGTGTTGGAGTAAAAGAGCACTTGGCGCACAGCAGTGAGTGTGTAGCAGTCTGTGAGCGAAAAGAGGATGCAGTAGGCAGTTTTTTGTGGTGTGCCACCAAATGTTAGATTATAATGTAGCAATTTTCTCGTACCAGTGTTTTGTGTTACACCGCACATAAAATAGGTAGTTAAAAATGATGAGTGATTTTATAATGGAATGTAAGGTGAAATGATGAAATGTAAATTTAATTGTGACAAGATTGTGACTGGACTGATATTACAAGCAGCTTTACGAGTACATGTATTATTGGAGATATAAATGTGGGAGCAGAAGTCTCTAGCAGTTAAGGTAAAGAAGTTAATTTTTATTACTTTTCTTTTGCCAGGACGTTAGTGTAAATGACTCGGCTGATAATTGGTAACAGTGAGTTCTATGTTGAGTAACCCCAGAATGTATGTAAACAGATTTGACGTAAAGGCTAGTTAGATATTTCCCTTTTGTAATGTTTCTAAACAGGATGATTTGTCTTTATGCTTTTTAGAGATGTTAGATAATACTTGCTGTACAGATCTCACTGTTTGTGACTACGCCAGCAAAAAAACTTTACAGTTTGTAAAAAGGATGTAATTTTTCTGAGTAATGTAATTTCAGTTGTCAGATCTTTTGAAAAGCCAAACTTACCTTCGAATACAACTTCACCATTGAAAATGTCAGTGTTCGTAAATTACCAAAATCGCTACCGCTTCCCTGTCCAAGTCATATGTTTATAAAGACATTCAATTTTTCTTAAATGTTTTTATCAGCTGAAATAATTTCGTGTATACTTCAAAATATAACGGCCAGCACAGCACACCGCTGAGTCGGTAGCTAGTATATTTTATTCTTCTTAATGAGAGAGCAGAATATCAAGCGATTACCGTTGCTGCTTTAAACGTAAGACAATTTCATTTATTTGTTATGTGCACAGGGACCAAAGTTATCAGTTTTGAATATGGCCAGAGGATTCAGTACCTAAGGGGCTGAGTGTATTTTGGAGTTAAGTGTACAGGGTGTGCATTAAGTCGGAAACACATTCAATTATTTGTTGCACAAGAACTAAACACTGTACAGATGTCATACATATTGAATTTTGAAGAGTAACTCTTTAAGCTTTTCTTACAAACATTCGATATGCGAATCATGAGTGTCCCGGCAGACGTCAATAGGGTAATCGAATTCTTGCCATACCAGTCCCAGCATGACATTATCGACTGTGGCAGTCGCTTCCCGTATTTCCTCTCGGAGCTCTGCTCCATCCAGTGGTAGAGGCGGTACATGTACCAGATCTTTAATGTGTCCCCACAGAAAAAAGTCAGACTGTTGTGTCCACGGACCCAACCAACCAACCGACCAACTCGCGCAAGCGCGCCCTGACCATGACGTCGCTGGCCACAGTTCCTGTCGCGGCCGTCGGCGTCTCAGGGCGTCACCGCCGACGGAAGAGGTCGCGCCATGGCTGAGCTCGGGTCCGCAGCGCCCTCTGTCTTTTGCATATAAGGAGGAGCGCTGGCCCCGAGACGGACAGTCTATTGTCGATTATCTATTGGTAGCCTTTCGTGGAGTTTATAGCGGAGACATTGCAGCTGATATTTGCTATTGTATTCTCTAGGCTCAGAACACGGATTACTCTTGGATATTACTTGTATTGCTGGTGCACGTTTCGTCAGAAATAAAGATAAGTTATCTCTTCATTCTAGCTGGCGCAATTCTTGTCATTAATTATTTTTCGGCCAACAGACATAACTACATCCTGGTCACTACCCACGCTTTAGGTGTTTGGTGGAGGAGACCAGACAGCGAGGTCATCGGTCTCATCGGATTAGGGAAGGAAGGCGAAGTAAGTCGGCCGTGCCCTTTCAAAGGAACCATCCCGGCATTTGCTGGAGTGATTTAGGGAAATCACGGAAAACCTAAATCAGGATGGCCGGACGCGGGATTGAACCGTCGTCCTCCCGAATGCGAGTCCAGTATGCTAACCACTGTGCCACCTCGCTCGGTGAAGTAAAAGCCCCTGAATTTTCTCCGGCGGAAGCAAATAACTCTGACGTATTCATCAGGGACAGTCACTTCAGAGCAAGGGGTAAATGGTGTTATTGGGGACAGGTGGTATTAGAATTGGGTGAAGACTGTTGAAAGTTACTGTGTCCAAGTACATACAAATGCTCACGGAAAAATCTCACTTCGTTAAGATGCTTAAAATCATCCGTCCAGGATCGAGACCTGGCAGTTGCTGCTTACATTTTGAGAACTTTCCACTCATCGAGGAAAAGTGAGTAATAAATAACAAATTGCGATGGACAGTATGCAGTGTGGGGATTAGGAGATGACGCACATCTCCCCACGTGTGATTTCGCCTTGTTCCTACAATAGTAACTTAGGCTGAAGGGACGGTCATTTTCTACAGATAAAAGATCATCATGGCAGTATACGGCAACATCATTCAGGCTCAGCACATGAAGCACTTACATGAATGTAACGGTAACATTTACAATGACAGAGTGAGCACTAATATTCGTGCAGAAAAAATGCGTGAATCCTATAAAATTACCTGGAATAATGATAACAAACAATCTTTTTCCGCCGTTGCTAAATTCCGTCACGGTCTCAAGCTGTCTACACAACTGAGACATCATCATTAAGCATCGATGTTAGTGTTATCAAGAAAAATGTAGCGAAAGATAGCGAAATCTGCGAGCTGGGAGTGAGGCGAAGGCGTTCGCAGCTGGTAGTATTTTGGAATGGATTCCCAGTTCCGGTATTGTCCTGATAAACAAAGGAAACTTCCCTAAAGCGAGTGAACTGTAACTATTTTTTATTTGTCTCTGAGACAATATTGCCCAGATAAAAATTATGTATATATGTATATACAGAGAGGTCGCAAACAATATGAAAAGCTTGTAGGGGTGCTGCAGAATAGGTTGCGCTGAGAAATAATAGTTAAGAAAAAATTTGATATGTCATTCTGTGTCCGAGCTAATTATCACTGAAGTCAGCCAATCAGGTCATTGCGCGCGCAAATTCAAGCCACCAATTAGATAGAATTGGCTACAGTTGTTTTCATAGCGTAGAGACCGAGCGAGGTGGCGCAGTGGTTAGCACACTGGACTCGCATTCGGGAGGACGACGGTTCAATCCCGTCTCCGGCCATCCTGATTTAGGTTTTCCGTGATTTCCCTAAATCGTTTCAGGCAAATGCCGGGATGGTTCCTTTGAAAGGGCACGGCCGATTTCCTTCCCAATCCTTCCCTCACCCGAGCTTGTGCTCCGTCTCTAATGACCTCGTTGTCGACGGGACGTTAAACACTAACCACCACCCCCACCACCACCAATCATAGCGTAGACCACCAGCGGTCCACGATTGGTTTCAGGCCGGAGGAAACTTGTGGAAGAGAGTTCTGCGCCCTATACGCCTATTCGTATAGTTCCGTATTCACAGTGCTCGCCTCGGGTTTGGAGTTCATGACGCAGACCAGTGAATGTTTTCCTTACTTTGCGCAAGCGCAGTGCCGTTTCACTGCCATTAGATTTGAACAACGAAGAGAAACACCTCTCCTGTTTGAGCACGCAGTTATGACCCGTGTTCTTAGGTGCCTGTGGAGAGTTGGGGCAACATCTACCTTGAAGGACCGTAGGGATAAGTATTTTCATCTCTCGATCAGTACCAACAACACACATACGTTATTTACTGCTTACTGTCTACTACGTGTGTGCTACACATTCATTGAAAACGTCCGCAGTAGACGATAATGACACTAAAACTCCCGACTACTCGCAAAATGTGCCAATCTCAAACGGCAGATGGGGCAATAACTTGGTGAACAAAGTCTTATCGCCGGCCGGGGTGGCCGACCGGTTCTAGGTGCTACAGTCTGGAAATGCGCGACCGCTGCGGTCGCAGGTTAGAATACTGCCTCGGGCAAGGATGTGTGTGTTGTCCTTAGGTTAGTTAGGTTTAAGTAGTTCTAAGTTCTAGGGGACTGATGGCCTCAGCAGTTAATTCCCATAGTGCTCAGACCCATTTGAACCATTTTTTGACGGTTCACGTGTGAAGTTCTGTGTTGGCTGTTTGTAATTTCGTGCACGTGTTTCCGTCCTCTTTTAGTGACAAGAGGAAGCCATGATGTTCACATCACTGATTTACTTCAGCCTTCGTACATTTTTAGCAGATCATTAGGACAACATAATGTACAAACAAGCAAGAGAAGTTTCACGTGTATCGCTGTGTTCCGACCAGGAACACTGGACTCGCATTCGGGAGGACGATGGTTCAATCCCGTCCCCAGCCATCCTGATTTAGGTTTTCCGTGATTTCCCTAAATCGTTTCAGGCAAATGCCGGGATGGTTCCTTTGAAAGGGCACGGCCATTTTCCTTCCCAATCCTTCCCTAACCCGAGCTTGCGCTCCGTCTCTAATGACCTGGCTGTCGTCGGGACGTTAAACACTAACGACCACCACCACCTCCGACCAGGAGTATGGGATGGCTGCAGTCATGCAGTTAGCATTCAAGCTGCATAATCTTACCCCGCTGGATAGAGTGCCGCTCATCTTCTCTTTTTTCTTAATTTATAGAATATTTTTTCGACGCTTGTCGTATTATTTTATGGACATAACATTTGAAAGATAATATCATGAAACGACAGGTTTGTTTCCAGGCATTTTTATTATATTTACAGTGTTATTTGCCTGTTTACTTTTTCTTTTATTACAACAAATATTGGTTCAAATGGCTCTGAGCACTATGGGACTCAACTTCTGAGGTCATAAGTCCCCTAGAAATTTAATAAAATTTCATGCAGATACACGAGTCTTTTAGATGTAGTATGTATGATATAATATCACTAGTGTGTGAAAAATATAAATTAAGAAGAAAAAGACCGGAACTCGATCTAGCGATCCACGAGTTGCGGAGCCTGGAAGCTCACTACAGTGACCGCCGACATTCCGTGCTCATGGTTGCAGCGCAACGGTACATCATCGATGCGCAACGCTCCTCTGGAGATGTTTTCGGAATCATGTAGTTAGTGCTCCTACTACTTGCACAGTATGTTTCAAGTCAATTCACGATCTGAAGGTCGTGGCTTGCGCTTGTGAGTTTACTCGCAACTTGTCTGCCATTATGAGGAGATAAGTACATGCTGAATGACGCCAGTTCCAGGAGATATGGACGGAGTGTTATTTCTTTACAATGTACAAAGATGAACCTGTTTGCTTGTTGTGTAGTGAATCACTTTGTGTTGTGCTGGAATATAATATGAAAAGCAACTTTTCTACGAAACACATTGCTCAAGAACAGCTTTATATTCTTTCTCATATTAACATCAGTAAATAATTCTCCGTTACAGATGTATTAGAACACTGCAACTTTTGAAACTGAAGGTACTTTACGAGGTAATGAATTAGCTGCCACCAATTGCTTTTATAGGCGTTTGTTTTTCCATGGCCTTTCAAGAATGCTAGCAACGCATTTTGACATTTTTACATTTACTGAACACTTTCTTTAGTAACTGCGTTACAAAATTTTGCAATGGAAGTCTTTAAGAAAGCTGCTGTAAAGTGATGTAATTAAGGAAACGGTGTTCCATACGGGTAAATAAATGCAAACGTCTGAAGCTGGTATTCCGTCTTCAGGCCACAAGTGGCCTACTGGGACCATCCGACCACCGTGTCATCCTCATAGCGAATGCGGAGGAGGGGCGTGGGGTCAGCACACCGCTCTCCCGGTCGTTAAAATGTTATTCCTGACCGAAGCAGCTTCTATTCGATCGAGTAGCTCCTCAATTGGCACCCCCAAAAATGGCAACAGCGCATGGCGGCCCGAATGGACACTCATCCAAGCGCCGACCACGCCCGACAGCGCTTAACTGCGGCAAGGCCGTTGCCGTCTGAAGCTGGGGTGAACATAAAATGAATTTACCTTCAAAAATGCGTGTTTTGATGCACAATCTTTTGGCTTGGTGGTGCGTTACTCTGTAAACATTAACGTGACAGACAATATAGATTTGAGTTTACGCGGTAGGAGGGCTGATGTAGCGTCACGTGGGGGACGATAATTTCAGAAATCACCTCAATGATGGTATACCAAAATGGAGGCCCGATCTGTAAGTAAGGAAGGGCAGAACCGGAAGTAAGTCAGGAGATATTGCAGGAAGTGGTTCCCCGCAATAGCATGTGCCAGGGCACGCACCACTGTACAAAGAGTTCGTTGCATGACAGCACTGTGTGCTGGAATTACTCCTTTGTTCAGTTCATACTCGATATGCTTGTCTCAAACATTGTGTTCACTCCCATGTAGTAAAATAAAGTACAACTGTATAGGAAGGTACGTCGCTCATAAATCGAGAGAAATAAATACCATTTTAACGCAGTGGATGGTAGTTATCGCTATTTTGTATCATGCAATAAAATACAGCCACATAGCTGAACTGGATCTGTTTAGGTCAAGACCATTCCTGCCCTTTCTTTCCTCTCGGCCGACACGCCCACACAGACCGAGAGTGATTACACGGTTCCAGCTCGACAGCCGGCGGCCAGCGGGGGCCGGCTCTCATTAAAGCGGGACACTCCCTTTTAATAGCCAGTCCCTCTCGCACTGCACTTGGCAGCGCGCGGCAGATTTCGGACGTGAGCAAGCAGGGGTCGCCGCTGCCGCGCCCGACCCAGATGCCTTGACCAGCCGGCGGGGATCACGGTCACTTTCTCGGCACCTTTCGCCGCCCGTGTTGACGTAATGAACGCCTATGTGCGTACCCTCGCTCGCTGCGTTTTCCCAGGCTTAATCCGAGTCATCCAACTGCGAACCAATAACATGTGGTGTCCCCCTTAGTTCCGTGTTGGGGCCCTCCTTTTTCTTGTGCATGTCGACGACCACTTATCAGTAACAGTACAGGATGTCATTTTCGTTTTGTTTGCGGATAATACAAGCATTTCAATAAATAGTAAATCAAGTATAGGCTCAGCAAGGTCTGCTCATGGAATTTTCATGTTGTTGTTGTGGTATTCAGTCCTGAAACGTGATTGATGCAGCTCTACATGCTACTCTATCCTGTGCAAGCTGCTTCATCTCCCAGTACCTACTGCAATCCGCATCCTTCTGAATCTGCTTACTGTATTCATCTCTTGGTCTTCCTCTACGATTTTTACCCTCCACGCTGCCCTCCAATACTAAACTGTTGATCCCTTTATGCCTCAGAACATGTCCTACCAACCCGTCCCTTCTTCTAGTCAGGTTGTGCCACAAACTTCTCTTCTCCCCAATTCTATTCAATACCTCCTCATTAATTACGTGATCTACCCATCTAATCTTCAGCATTCTTCTGTAGCACCACATTTCGAAAGTTTCTATTCTCTTCTGGTCCAAACTATTTATCGTCCATGTTTCACTTCCATACATGGCTACACTTCACACAAATACTTTCAGAAACGACTTCCTGACATTTAAATCTATACTCGATGATAACAAATTTCTCTTCTTCAGAAACGCTTTCCTTGCCATTGCCAGTCTACATTTTATATCTTTTCTACTTCGACCATCATCAGTTATTTTGCTCCCCAAATAGCAAAACTCCTTTACTACATTAAGTGTCTCATTTCCTAGTCCATTACCATCAGCATCTCCAAACTTAATTCGACTACATTCCATTATCCTCGTTTTGCTTTTGTTGATGTTCATCTTATACCCTCCTTTCAAAACACTGTCCATTCCATTCAACTGCTCTTCCAAGCCCTTTGCTGTCTCTGACAGAAGTACAATGTCATCGGCGAACCTCAAAGTTTTTATTTCATCTCCATGGATTTTAATACCTACTCAGAACTTTTCTTTTGTTTCCTTTACTACTTGCTCAATATACAGATTGAATATCATTGGGGAGAGGCTACAACCCTATCTCACTCCCTTCCCAACCACTGCTTCCCTTTCATGCCCCTCGACTCTTATAACTACCATCTGGCTTCTGTACAAATTGTAAATAGCCTTTCGCTCCCTGTATTTTACCCCTGCCACCTTTAGAATTTGAAAGAGAGTATTCCAGTCAACATTGTCAAAAGCTTTCTCTAAGTCTACAAATGCTAGAAATGTAGGTTTGCCTTTCCTTAATCTATTTTCTCAGATAAGTCGTAGGGTCAGTATTGCCTCACGTGTTCCAACATTTCTACGGAATCCAAACTGATCTTTCCCGAGGTCGGCTTCTACCAGTTTTTCCATTCGTCTGTAAAGAATTCGCGTTAGTATTTTGCAGCTGTGACTTATTAAACTGATAGTTCGGTAATTTTCACATCTGTCAACACCTGCTTTCTCTGGGATTGGAATTATTATATTCTTCTTGGAGTCTGAGGGAATTTCGCCTGTCTCATACATCTTGCTCACCAGATGGTAGAGTTTTGTCAGGACTGGCTCTCCCAAGGCCGTCAATAGTTCTAATGGAATGTTGTCTTCTCTCGGGGCCTTCTTTCGACTCAGGTCTTTAAGTGCTCTGTCAAACTCTTCACGCAGTATCATAACTCCCATTTCATCTTCATCTACATCCTCTTCCATTTTCATGAACATTAGTAAATGTTTCCTAACCAATTCTCCGTCACTAAGTCTAGAAAAAACATATTACATGCAGTTCAGAACTTGTAAAAGGCCTCCTGCCAGTATATCCCTAAAATATGACGACAACCACATGGAAGAATTGACAATGTTTAGTTCTTAGGATTACAGCTTGATAATTTAACTGCGAGGAGCACACTTTAGAACTTTTGAAGCGCCTAAACAAATCTCTATTTCCTCTGCGACTACTGTTCGACATAACCGATATACAAATAAAAAAGCTTGCGTACTAAGCTTACTTTCACTCCATAATGTCATACGGGATTTTTTTTTTTTTTTTTTTTGTGTGACACATCAAGTCAAGCTAAAGTTGAGCTCAAAAACGTGGTATAGGAATTATTTGTTGTGTGAACTCAAGAACGTCCTCCAGAGTTGTTTAAGGAACTGGGAACACTAACTACTGCTGTCCAATATATTTATGCCTCAATGAAATTTGTCATTAACAATATGTCTTTTTTTTTCAAACCAACAGCTCATTTCATGCAATCAATACCAGAAACACGGATGACTTTACCAAATGTTTATAGGCACTTACTTGGGTTCAGAAAGGTGTCCACTATTCAGCAAACACATTTTCAATAACATGTCAGCAGCTATAAAGAGTTTAACAAACAGTGAAATTCAGTTTGAGAAGAGTCTAAAGGGTTTATTGGTGGCCAACTCCTTCTATTCCATTGGTGGCTTTCTTAGCAGAACTCCGCAGTGGCCAAGCGGCTCTAGGTGATTCAGTCTGGAACCACGCGACCGCTACGGTCGCAGGTTCGAATCCTGCCTCGGGCATGGATGTGTGTCATGCTCTTAGGTTAGTTAGGTTTAAGTAGTTCTAAGATCTAGCGGACTGATGGCCTTAGATGTTAAATCTAATAGTGCTCAGAGCCATTTGAACCATTTTTTGCACAACTAATTGATGCGTGTATTTTATTAATAATATTCCGCAATGTGAATATTGTGTATATTCTAACTTCTGGACAGATTTTGTGTAGTAATGCAATCATTGTAAATATGCACAGTAAAATGTTTTTTTAATTATTTTTTATTTGATGATGTGTAGCTACAATATCCTAAGAATTATCATATGCACCTAACTGTATTGAACGTTGGATATTTTTTGACGAGTTTTATAACCTTTTAAATATAAAAAAAGTCTAAGATTTTGAGCGATTCCACATTCACAAGAGCAATTTCATTTGGGTTCTGTGGAAAGTACATTAGCATATCCTTTCTTATTTTGTCAATAGTTATGTGTATTCTTGTTTTCCGATATGTTCCACATTCCCGAGAAACTCCTCACTGTGCGTCAGCTAGAACGAAAAGTTGATCTACCCTAATCTCATCTTGCGCTTTCTTACGAAAAAAAGATGTCACGCATATGAATTTTTCGTCAGCAGTTTTCGTTTCTACAGTCATGTCTATTTTTTTGAGGTCTGTAAACAACTCACCACTTTCCTTGTCGTTATTACTGCGCATGAAGCCTTGCCAACCTTCTTACGATATCTTACTTAAATCAACAGTGTTTTGTTTTGGGAAAACTTCCTGTGTGGAATTTAATTTAGAAAACAGTTTGCTGGAGGACCAAACTGGGTTCAGACAATACATGTGTCATCAGACAAGTAACTGAAAAGCATCTCGAACTTAACTCAGAAACTCATCTGCTATTTATTGGCCATATGAAAAGCTTTTGAAAATATATATAGGAGAATGGTGTGGCAAAATCTATACATCAGAGGCATACCACTCCACTTACTACGATTAATCCAAAAATATACGAAGACTCCATACTATTGCCGGAAAAGAGAGTGTTAAAATGACAACAAATCTAGAAGACTTACGAAAAAGATTCAGTTTGTCCCCCTTCTACTCCACTGACATATTTTTATTTAAAAAATTGTACTCATGTTTTATATAACAAGTTTTTTATGTAGTCGCATGAGTAGGACTAAAAAAAGTGTCAATTTGTGTTAAAATTAATAATCTGTGCATGTCCTCTAAACTGACTCGTTCCAAATAAATTCGATAAAAGAATCGTTCAAATGATCTATGGATCATGTAAATAACCAACTAACTAACTACGTAACAACACTCTTCGCTGATGACCAACTTCTTATAACTGACAATGAAGACGAAAAGCAAGTTATAAATTACTCATTACTGCCAAGAGATATAACTTAACAAGCTCGACCCAAAAAATAGAAACTCATTGCTTTTAAAGATCAAGACCTGCAAAACTGTAATAATCGACCATAAAACAGAAAATGTGAAGGAATGAAACATCTTGGGAAATGCTAACAAATGAAAGAGACATATCGAAAAACAAACTGACAGATTCAGTTATATTAATGGGACCCAATACATAACAATGAATTAAAAAGTAAGCAGAGAACCATCTAGACTTCATCACAGGGCGTTTCGGACAATGAAAGGTGGAAATGAACGAAGAATATATTGCAGTAATGAGATGGTTAAGAAGAGTAACTGGCTATAGATTATCCGTTATGATAAGGAAGGAGTAGAATAATCAAAAAATAACTAGTACTAAAAACATAATGAACACATTGAGGAGTATGGAAATAAGTTGAGAGATCGTATCACAATACTAAATGAAAATAGAATGCCTAAAATTGTAATGAATTGTCGACCGTTAGGAAAAACATTGGTAGACCTAGAAAGAGGTGGAAAGATCGAATATTAACTAACTGCAGGCAATAGAGGCACTGAACACGAAGACGTAACAGGCAAATGCCTCATATTTGAAGAAAGAAGAAGACGGTTATGTGCCTTAATTACCTTGCCCTACGTTATCTTCCTATTTACTTAGTATCTACTTCGTTGCTACATCGAATGTCTCATCCTGTACCCACTTATTTTGTGACATGTTCCATTAAGGACGACGTCTTCACATAGGCAAATGTGTCCCCGACTGGGCAGACATATTTGGCTACAGAAAAACACCAGGTCATTTTGAGAAGTGTGTGCACTTCATTTGTTGCACTCAAATTCCTTCTTCCCGCATAGCTTTTGGTCCGTGGAAATGGTTCGTGAAGTTGTGTAACATATGTAAGACAACGTTTAGGGTAAATGGGTATGACTTTGCAATTACCCTTCCTATGATCACTTGAGTGCTGATGGAAGACACATATTTCAGTTTTTTAAGGATCTGGTCTCAGTGCGCTGTCTTTATATTACGTTGACACAACAACCACGGCTTTTGTGATTTTATGTTAAAACTCTTTAATGACTGGATGTTATGCGATGAGAGCAAGATGATCTACATAAAGAAAATATCTAGCATTCTGGGGACTTTTCCGATCATTTACACACAAGCTGAAGGCAGTTTTGATGGTAGCAGACTACATTGTGGCCAAATGCAGCTGGACGCGTGCGTGAGACAAAAAATGAACGACACGGGTGGTTTTTAGGCAAGCCACTGGGGTTGGCGTAGATGCAGCAATCCGCTTGACCAAATCATCTGACGCGCACCTGTTTTCCTTTAGTAATGTGACAAAAGTCATACGACACCTCCACGTCGTGTCGGACCTCCCTTTGCCCGGTGTAGTGAAGCAACTCGACGAGGCATGGATTTAACAAGCCGTTGCAAGATCCCTGGAGAAATATTGAGCCATGCTGCCTCCACAGCCGTCCACAATCGGTAAAGTGTTGCTGGTGCAGGTTTTTGTACACTAACTGATCTCTCGATTATGCCCCAAAAATGTTCAATGGGGTTCAAGTCGAGCGACCTGGGTGGCCAACTCATTTGCTCGAACTGTCCAGAATGTTCTTTAAACCAATCGTGAACAGTTGTGGCCCAGTGGCAAGGCTCATAGCAATTCATAAAAATGCCTTCGTTATTTGGGGGACATGAAGTCTATGAATGGTGGCAGTTGGTCTCCAAGTAGACAAGCATAACCATTTCCAGTTAATGACTGGTTCATTTGGACCCAGTCCATTCCATACAAACACGGTCCACACCATTATAGAGCCACCACCAGCTTGCATAGCGCCTTGTTGACAACTTGGGTCAATGGCTCCGTGGGGACAGCACCACACTCGATCCCTACTAACAGCTCTTACCAAATGAAATAGGGAGTCATCTGACCAGGTCACGGTTTTCCAGTCGACTAGGCCCCAACCGATATGGCCACGAGGAGAGGGGCAGCATGTGATGTCATGCTGTTAGCAGTGGCACTCACGTCGGTCGTCTGCTGCCACAGATCATCAGCTCCAAATTTCGCCGCAACATGCTATCCGACACGTTCGTCGTACGTCTCACATTGATTTCTGCGGTTATTTCTTTCAGTGTCGGTTGTCTGTTAGCAGTGACAACTGTACGCAAACGCAGCTGCTCTAGGTCGTTAAGTGAAGGCCGTCGGCCACTGCGTTGTCCCTGGTGAGAGCTAATGCGTGAAATTTGGTATTCTCGGGACGCTCTTGACACTGTGGATTTTGGAATACAGAATTCCATAACGATTTCCAAAATGGAATTTCTCTAGCTCCACCTACCTTTCTGCTTTCGAAGTCCTTTAATTCCTGTTGTGCTACCATAATTACATGGGAAACCTTTTCATATGAATGGCCAAAGTACAACTGGCAGCTTGTCAATGCACTGCCATTTTATAACCTGTGTACGTCATTCTTCCGCCATCTGTATATCTGCATATCGCTATGCCATGACTTTTTTTTCACTTCATTGTATTTCGGTACATACTAAGTCAGGGCTAAATGAAGAACAAGTATCGGATGATCAAAAAGTCTGTATAAATTTGAAAACTGAATAAATCATGGAATAATGTAGACAGAGAGGTACAAATTGAGACACTTGTTTGGAATGACATGGGATTTTATTAGAACCAAAAAAATACAAAAGTTCAAAAAATGTCCGACAGATGGCGAGCCATCTGATCAGAATAGCAGCAATTAGCATAACAAAGTAACACAAAGAAAAGATTATGCTCTTTACAGGAAATGCTCAATATGTCCACCACCATTCCTCAAAAATAGGTGTAGTCGAGAAATAATGTTGTGAACAGCACTGTAAAGCATGTCCGGAGTTATGATGAGGCATTGGCTTCGGATGTTGTCTTTCAGCATCCCTAGAGATGTCGGTCGATCACGATACATTTGCGATTTCAGGTAACCCTAAAGCCAATAATCGCACGGACTGAGGTCTGGGGACCTGGGAGGCCAAGCATGACGAAAGTGGCGGCTGAGCACACGATCATCACCAAACAACGCGCCCAAGAGATCTTTCACGCGTCTAGCAATATGGGGTGGTTCTAATAAAACCCCATGTCATTCCAAGCATGTGTGTCAATTTTTACCTCTCTATCTACATTATTCCGTGGTTTATTAAGTTTTCAAATTTATACTGACTTTTTGAGCACCCGGTAATAACTTGTCCATTGTTAATAGGATGTTGCACACCCTTGGACAGAAGTATTCACTGTATGTTCTGCTGAGGTAAGTTGGCCCTCTATATCCAGATGGAGGAGACGTCCCAGCTGATCTCACACAATGTATACCGTCAACGCATATCTCTGTATACTATCAACGCATATCTCGTGTGAGGTAAGTTGGCCCTCTATAGCCAGATGGAGTAGAAGTCCCAGCTGATCTCACACAATGTATACCATCAATACGTATCTCGCGAGAGGTAAGTTGGCCCTCTATATCCAGATGGAGTAGAAGTCCCAGCTGATCTCACACAATGTGTACCATCAATACATATCTAGCGTGAAGTATGTTGGCCCTCTATATCCAGATGGAGTACAAGCCCCAGCTGCCGACCGGGGTGGCCGAGCGGTTCTAGGCGCTACAGTCTGGAACCGCGCGACCTCTACGGTCGCAGGTTCGAATCCTCCTCGGGCATGGATGTGTGTGATGTTCTTAGGTTAGTTAGGTTTAATTAGTTCTAAGTTCTAGAGGACTGATGACCTCAGAAGTTACGTTCCATAGTGCTCAGAGCCATTTGAACCATTTTTATTTGAAACGATGTTCCAAGATCACTATCTTGGTGCTTCACTTATGAGTAATGCTCAAACAAGCCGTTCTGTAGGTGAGAGATCGGGGAATCTCGCTCGCCCAGGGAATAACAGCATGTCGCCACTGCGTGGTCACTTGTCGTGTGCGGATGAGCGTTGGCTGTTTGGAAGATTGTACCACGATGCGGTCTCATGTGAGCTAACACACGAGGAAAAAGGAAGTCTGTGACGTATAGCTGTGTCACCCGAGTTCCCTGACTCAGTACTAGATCTGCCGACATACTTCGTGACTCCCCGCACGATGACAGTAGGGTTTAATACCAGCGTGTCTCTCTAAAACACTGGCAGAATGTGTCCTTCCCCCTCAGTGGCGCCATAGTCGCAGACGATGGTCACCAGAAATTACGCACAGCCGAGATTCCTTGCTGAAAATAATGCGACACCACTCATCAGCAGTCAATGCTTTCCGGGTTGAGCAGCACACCGAACGCAGACACCTGTTGTCATGTTGTACCCAAGGTTCTCGGGTGTCCAGCCGGACCCGATCGTCGAAGTTTCACGATATGTCGGCGAATAACCGTTCCGCCATCATCAGGTGGTGCTGATGGAGAATCAGCGCCACCTGATGATGGCGGAACGGTTGGTTATTCGCCGAACTATCGTGAAACTTCGACGATCGGATCCGGCTGGACACCCGAGAACCTTGGATACAGCACATTCGCCGGGAAAACCTCCGATCACATGTTGTCATGTTGTTAACGGCAACCTACGCGTGGGCCGGCGGACTGAGTAGACAGTATTATGAGAAAAATATTGAATAACCAGCAAAAGGGTAACGGTCTTAGAGTCGGGGCGTGGAATGTTAGGAGTCTGAACATGACAGGCAAGTCGGAAAACCTGCAAAGGGAAATGCTAAGGCTCAATCCAGATATAGCGGGGATCAATGAAGTGAAATGGGACGAAGACAAGTATTTCTAGTTCGGCATGAATCCCTTCTTGCCTGTTGGACAATGTAGCGGTTCTGTGCCATTATACAGGGTGTTTCAAAAATGACCGGTGTATTTAAAACGGCAATACAAACTAAACGAGCAGCGATAGAAATACACCGTTTGTTGCAATATGCTTGGGACAACAGTACATTTTCAGGCAGACAAACTTTCGAAATTACAGTAGTTACAATTGTCAACAACAGATGGCGCTGCGGTCTGGGAAACTCCATAGTACGATATTTTCCACATATCCACCATGCGTAGCAATAATATAGCGTAGTCTCTGAATGAAATTACCCGAAACCTTTGACAGCGTGTCTGGCGGATGCGTAGCAATAATATAGCGTAGTCTCTGAATGAAATTACCCGAAACCTTTGACAGCGTGTCTGGCGGAATGGCTTCACATGCAGATGAGGTGTACTGATTCAGCTGTTCAATTGTTTCTGGATTCTGGCGGTACACCTGGTCTTTCAAGTGTCCCCACAGAAAGAAGCCACAGGGGTTCATGTCTAGCGAATAGGGAGGCCAATCCACGCCACCTCCTGTATGTTTCGGATAGCCCAAAGCAATCACACGATCATCGAAATATTCATTCAGGAAATTAAAGACGTCGGCCGTGCGATGTGGCAGGGCACCATCTTGCATAAACCACGAGGTGTTCACAGTGTCGTCTAAGGCAGTTTGTACCACCACAAATTCACGAAGAATGTCCAGATAGCGTGATGCAGCAATCGTTTCGGATCTGAGAAATGGGCCAATGATTCCTTTGGAAGAAATGGCGGCCCAGACCAGTACTTCTTGAGGATGCAGGGACGATGGGACTGCAACATGGGGCTTTTCGGTTCCCCATATGCGCCAGTGCTGTTTATTGACGAAGCCGTCCAGATAAAAATAAGCTTCGTCAGTAAACCAAATGCTGCCCACATGCATATCGCCGTCATCAATCCTGTGCACTATATCGTTAGCGAATGTCTCTCGTGCAGCAATGGTAGCGGCGCTGAGGGGTTGCCGCGTTTGGATTTTATATGGATAGAGGTGTAAACTCTGGCGCATGAGACGATACGTGGACGTTGGCGTCATTTGGACCGCAGCTGCAACACGGCGAACGGAAACCCGAGACCGCTGTTGGATCACCTGCTGCACTAGCTGCGTGTTGCCCTCTGTGGTTGCCGTACGTGGTCGCCCTACCTTTCCAGCACGTTCATCCGTCACGTTCCCAGTCCGGTGAAATTTTTCAAACAGATCCGTTATTGTATCGCTTTTCGGTCCTTTGGTTACATTAAACCTCCGTTGAAAACTTCGTCTTGCTGCAACAACACTGTGTTCTAGGCGGTCGTTTTCCAACACCAGAAAAATCCTCTGTTCTAAGGAATAAACCATGTTGTCCACAGCACACTTGCACGTTGTGATCAGCACACGCTTACAGCAGAAAGACGACGTACAGAATGGCGCACCCACAGACTGCGTTGTCTTCTATATCTTTCACATCACTTGCAGCGCCATCTGTTGTTGAAAATTGTAACTACTGTAATATCGAAAGTTTGTCCGCCTGAAAATGTACTGTCGTCCCAAGCATATTGCAACAAACGGTGTATTTCTATCGCTGCTCGTTTAGTTTTTATTGCAGTTTCAAATATACCGGTCATTTTTGAAACACCCTGTAGTTGGTCGTGGTCGACCACCTTCTCTCCTTCAGGCAGCAGTGTCTGTGGTTCAGAACGATCGTCATAAAAGTGAAAAATTACGCTGTGAGCAATACCAAACTCCTGGGCTACACTCGTCACACTTCGACCTCCTCCTAGTGCCGCACTGATTCGTCTCCATGTGAGTCCATCCACGTCTTATCGCAGGGCCACGTTGTAGTGAAGAACGCCGCCAGAGTGCAACGTTACTGCTCACTGACTGACGCAGACTGTCTTTTGCCGCTGGTTCAGTTGTCTCGTGCTGCGGGCCCAGTCTCATTTGGCGCTACAGTCGTGCTGACCTTGCGGCATGTGGCGTTCAACTTCCTGTGCACGACTGGGAGGCCTAGTTTCATTTGTTTCCACACATTAGTCAATATGTCTGTCATGAACCCAAGTTTTGCAGAGCAGTATATGTAGTGAGCACTTCGCCGTTTTTGATTTGGGGTAAATACTTCAATTCCACTCATCGCTGCAACGTGTCTCTCCTGCCGTAACTTGTGTCCCATCTGCCCCATCACTGCTTTCTCCCTCTCATCGCCAGCAATGTTAAGCTGATTTTACACTTATCACACAAAAGTCATCTATTTAAGGATCTAGGGATCCTCACAGTATATATATATTCACTTATGAAATTTGTTGTTAATAATCCAGCCCAGTTCAAAAGTAATAGCAGTGTGCATAGCTATAACACCAGGAGAAAGGATGATCTTCACTATGCAGGGTTAAATCTGACTTTGGCACAAAAGGGGGTAAATTATGCTGCCACAAAAGTCTTTGGTCACCTACCAAACAGCATCAAAAGCCTGACAGATAGTCTACCAACATTTAAAAATAAATTAAAAGATTTTCTAGATAACAACTCCTTCTATTCATTGGCTGAATGTTTAGATATAAATTATGGGAGGGAAAAAAACTAACTTAAGCATTAGTGTCATGCAATATTTTGTGTAATGTAATATCTTGTACAGACATCTTTCATTAACCTGACACGTTCCACATCATTACGAAGTGTCGCATTCATGATCTATGGAACAAGTATTAATCTAATCTGCGGAAGCGCCCAAGCATACGAGTCTGAAACTGCCAATTTTTTCTTTAACCCTATTGTATTGTATGTTAACCGGGGGCCTAGAAGCGACGGAGAGGCTCCGTCCCCTCCGCAGGAGCAGCGGTCCACAACCCCAAGACGACTACCGCAGTCCACTTCACCCCTCTACTGCCCCACACCGAACCACTCTTTCAGGGAACGTCTCACACCAGACTTGTGTAACCCCAATGTGTGCGTCGTAGAGTAATGGTGGTGTACGCGTACGTGGAGAACTTGTTTGCGCAGCAGTCGCCGACATAGTGTAGCTGAGGCGGAATAAGGGGAACCAGCCCGCATTCGCCGAGGCAGATAGAAAACTGCCTCAAAAACATCCACAGCCTGACCGGCTCACCGAACCTGCACACAAGTCCGCCGGGTGGATACGTGCCGGGGACCAGGCGCTCCTTCCCAATCCGGAAAGCCTTGCGTTAGACCGAACGGCTAACCGGGCGGGTTCGGTAGCCCTATTACTTGGATACGCCTAACGTGTAACTCTGCACCAGGGCCGCCAAGGGCACATTTTCGGAACTGCAGGGTTATTGTTGTCGTTGAATGTGAAAGGTGATATTTTTGTAAAGCGGCTATTTACTCATACGGAAACTCGTGAGAGGTCTACTTTCATATTTATCAAGCATTTATTGATATATTGTGCAGCTATAATGACACTGCGCTATGATTATGCATAATTTGTAGACTAAAGTGTTCGTGTTATGTCATGCTGGTACAAGCAAACGTTTCAAAGCATTTTGGCCAAGGCGGACGCAGCTATCTATGCACCACTTGCCGTAACAGTGGCCGCCTTAGTCGTTAGGAGGTGGGCAGAATGACGACGTAGGAGTGGGAAATGGGTTCGCCCATGGCTGGGAAGAAGGGATGAAGGCAGGGAGGTACACCCCCTGCTAATGAAGGAGTTGTGCCCCGAAAATCCACAGGAATTTAGGAACTTGCTCAGAATGGATTTCTCCTGTTTCAACAAGCTACTATCGATTTACGTGACTTCGTTCGTCTAAATGACGCAGTAATGAGGGACCCACCACAAGCTCCGTTTATGAACTTTTCTAGTTCGTATGCTACTCTTTTGTCTCTTTTTTCAGCTCGGCGCAACAATGTGTGTGCAAAGATCCAAAATGTCTTTTGCAGGCCTTATTACTCTTACTCTTGTAGCTATTCTCGCTACATTATCCTTCCTGGAAAGCTGAAATAATACAAAAGGCGCAATCAAATCAAACATGTGCGATGCTTTCACCAATTAAGGTAATGTACGCAGACATCGAAAGTAAAATTACACGCAAATTTACACAGAACATAGAACTCAGATGTAAAAATTTGCAAACGCACCTTATTATGGCACAGCGTATGTGGAGGATCATATAGACCCGTTTCCTTGCTGTATGCCTCAATAATCACGTTTATGGTATTCTTTAAAAATCAAGTTAGTCTAAATGGGGAATCTTTTCATCACAGTGACTGATTTCGACAGATCTACGCTGTCATCCTTGGGTCTTATAACATTATGATTTGTACGTGTTACAAGATCAGAGGATGACAGCGTAATCTCTCGAAACCAGCCACTTTAACAAAAAGAATTGCTAGCGATCTTTGCTAACTTGATTTTTCAAGAATAATATAATTTGAGATCGCCCCCAAACTGACGCAATGTCGAACATATATAAGCACCTTTATACTTTGTTCCATTCCTTTTCGACGATAAGAAACTAGAATGAGATTTGCCTTTCGCGGGGAAGTGCTCTACCAACTGAGCTACCCAAGCACGACTCACACCCCTTCCTCTCAGCTTTATTCCGCCAGTACCTCGTCTCCTACCTTCCAAAGGTCCCGAGATGGAGTCTCGGTCCGGCACACAGTTTTAATCTGCCAGGAAGTTTCATATCAGCGCTCACTCTGCTGCAGAATGAAAACCTCATTCTGGAAACATCCCCCAGGCTGTGGCTAAGCCATGTCTTTGCAATATCCTTTCTTCCAGGAGTGCTACTTCTGTAAGGTTCTCAGGAGAGCTTCTGTGAAGTTTGGAAGGTAGGAGACGAGGTACTGGCAGAAGTAAAGCTGTGAGGACGGGCGTGAGTCGTGCTTGGGTACCCCAGTTGGTAGAGCACTTGCCCGCGAAAGGCAAAGGTCCCGAATTCGAGTCTCGGTGCGGTACACAGTTTTAATCTGCCAGAAAGTTTCAATAAGAAACTATATTTAAATATACAGCTTTTCTTAACGACATCAGAAAAAAAGAGATTTTCAGTTGTGGTGTTATTGTATTTATAAAAAAAAAATTCACACACCGAAAAATGTGTATAATATATCGCACCATAGCTATAAGTATCCTCAAGAGCTTACATATTTCACGTCTGCTGACACATGAAAACAGTAAGAAACGGAAAAGTCCGCTGCGTTCCGCGCATGCGCTTACACACCATCTCTACGGCTCATGCACGGATACAAGCAGAATGGAACTGTCCCTGCTTTTTTTAAAAAAAAAAAAAAAAAAAAAAAAAAAAAAAAAAAAAAAAAAAGCTTGCCCGGACCATCTCTTCTCTGCAAGGTGCGTGGGAGATGATGTGCACTGTTAAACGCGAGATGAGGAGATACAGCAGTCGGCACTGGTGGGTCATGAGCTGTAGTACGGCATAGGCCCAGTAGTACGGTTGCTGTTATATTCTGAGGAAGTGGAAAACGTTGATTTACTGACTTATTATTTGAGACGAGGAAAGAGACTGAAGCATTCAGAGAAGAATATATCATTATAGTTATTTTGATGAGTACCGGTAATATAAGGGGATTTAAATGGCTCTGAGCACTATGGGGCTTAACATCTGTGGCCATCAGTCCCCTGGAACTTTGAACTACTTAAACTTAACCAACCTAAGGACATCACACACATCCATGCCCGAGGCAGAATTCGAACCTGCGACCGTAGCAGTCGCGCGGTCCCTGCTTCATCCTGGTGGATAAACCGCCTGCTAAAATTGTAGTTCCGCCCATTCTGCCACTCGGTGCCAGGTCGTCGACACCTGACTTGCACACGTTAGGTTGCAGTATAATACCAGCTTTAACAGCGAGCTTCCACTGTGTCAGAGTAAGACCGAGCGCTACTACAAAGAGCGTGCGTACTTAGTCACGCTGCCAAGTTAGTTTCCGCTCGGGCGCTCGGTTCGCTTTGTCGAGTAACACGTGCGTAATTTTTTGCCAGTCAGCGTTATCGAATGCGCGTCTCTGTACGGCCTGTGTGAAACGCGTGCGTGGGCGCCGTGGGTTTAGTTATCCACTGGCGGAGCGCGAGATGCACGCAGCGCGGGATGGGGTGACGCCTGGCGCTGCTTTACGGCGCTTCCTCGAAACGCAAACAGCCGTCACGCCGCCGCACAAAAGCGACCGCCGCGCAGGCGCAGTAAAACGCTTCTAGGAGATCGCCACTGTACGGTAGGGCACATCCGCTGCCGAGTGGAGTTCTTTCGGGAAGGCGGGCGGCAGCGGCTGCTGACACGTAACTCTCGGCAGATTAAGATTGTGTGCTCGACTGGGATCAAAGCTGGAATCTTTCGTCTCGCACACTGTGCTTTAGCTCTCGGGAAGTGTAAGGTGCATTACAAAATACACTCCTGGAAATTGAAAGAAGAACACCGTGAATTCATTGTCCCAGGAAGGAGAAAATTTATTGATACATTCCTGGGGTCAGATACATCACATGATCACACTGACAGAACCACAGGCACATAGACACAGGCAACAGAGCATGCACAATGTCGGCACTGGTACAGTGTATATCCACCTTTGGCAGCAATGCAGGCTGCTATTCTCCCATGGAGACGATCGTAGAGATGCTGGATGTAGTCCTGTGGAACGGCTTGCCATGCCATTTCCACCTGGCGCCTCAGTTGGACCAGCGTTCATGCTGGACGTGCAGACCGCGTGAGACGACGCTTCATCCAGTCCCAAACATGCTCAATGGGGGACAGATCCGGAGATCTTGCTGGCCAGGGTAGTTGACTTACACCTTCTAGAGCACGTTGGGTGGCACGGGATACATGCGGACGTGCATTGTCCTGTTGGAACAGCAAGTTCCCTTGCCGGTCTAGGAATGGTAGAACGAAGGGTTCGATGACGGTTTGGATGTACCGTGCACTATTCAGTGTCCCCTCGACGATCACCAGAGGTGTATGGCCAGTGTAGGAGATCGTTCCCCACACCATGATGCCGGGTCGGTCGTATGCAGTCCTGATTGTGGCGCTCACCTGCACGGCGCAAAACTCGCATACGACCATCATTGGCACCAAGGCAGAAGCGACTCTCATCGCTGAAGACGACACGTCTCCATTCGTCCCTCCATTCACGCCTGTCGCGACACCACTGGAGGCGGGCTGCACGATGTTGGGGCGTGAGCGGAAGACGGCCTAACGGTGTGCGGGACCGTAGCCCAGCTTCATGGAGACGGTTGCGAATGGTCCTCGCCGATACCCCAGGAGCAACAGTGTCCCTAATTTGCTGGGAAGTGGCGGTGCGGTCCCCTACGGCACTGCGTAGGATCCTACGGTCTTGGCGTGCATCCGTGCGTTGCTGCGGTCCGGTCCCAGGTCGACGGGCACGTGCACCTTCCGCCGACCACTGGCGACAACATCGATGTACTGTGGAGACCTCACGCCCCACGTGTTGAGCAATTCGGCGTTACGTCCACCCGGCCTCCCGCATGCCCACTATACGCCCTCGCTCAAAGTCCGTCAACTGCACATACGGTTCACGTCCACGCTGTCGCGGCATGCTACCAGTGTTAAAGACTGCGATGGAGCTCCGTATGCCACGGCAAACTGGCTGACACTGACGGCGGCGGTGCACAAATGCTGCGCAGCTAGCGCCATTCGACGGCCAACACCGCGGTTCCTAGTGTGTCCGCTGTGCCGTGCGTGTGATCATTGCTTGTACAGCCCTCTCGCAGTGTCCGGAGCAAGTATGGTGGGTCTGACACACCAGTGTCAATGTGTTCTTTTTTCCATTTCCAGGAGTGTAAAATGAAACCCGCTGGGAGGATCGTAATGTCATTGTCGGTGGAAGAAGGTGCGCTCCCTTTAATGCGTGCACTTACGTGACGAAAGAGAGAGCACGCGCAGGTGTCGATTATCCATTTCACTCTGATGAAAACAGTGGAATGGAGACTTCAAAAGAATAGCACATGAGTGTGTGCGTTTCCTGCCAGCGGATGGAGTGCACGGAAGTGAAATTCATCGAAGAATGGCGCAAGTGTAAGGAGAGCTCTGCACGTCCGTTGCCAGGGCCAACGCGTGCTAAACAGCTTCACAGAAGGACGGATGTGTCTGGCCGATGATGCATCGCCTTAAAAGCATCCAACAGATGAATGCCCTCGCAGATCCTACAGTACACGGTAGGAACCCTGGAGTGGATGCGCAGTAGCAAGCCGCGCCGCTCGCGTCAGAGTGAACCCAACTGACGCTCAGTTCCTCGCGGTTGCCATAACGTGTTGTAATTACGTTTACGAGCGAAATTAAGGATGTTTATGGCAGTGTGAATTTTTATTAGCGACTGGCGATTGATTTCGAGTTATGCCATAGTTATGAGTGTACCGAGGGGCTTTCTGAGTAAGTTTTTAAGCGAAAATTAATGGTTTGCTGCGTGATTGCCATTTGTATCACAGCAGACAACTAAGTTAGTTAGAAATTAAATTTCATATATTTCCTGAAAAAAAAGAGACGAAACGAAAATGAATTAATGCTTGTAAACATGCTGGTTTGTTTTGGGATGAAAATTCTCATGTGAGCTCAGTACATTTCACCGATTTGAATCATGGAAGGAATTTGTAAAGTGATCTGTTGAATACTGCTTCGAAACGCAAGATGGAGAAGACCGATGGTGTTCGAACTCAAAATATACCACCTCTGGTTGCTAATCTAGGGTGTAGTAACGAGCCTAAAAGCGAGATAAATATTCGGGCACAAAAAAGGACGCTAGAGTGAAGAAGGAGGTGTTCTAAGGGTAAATGTATTAGCAACAGTTGCAGAAATTACTACTGGACAAAACATTAACTGTCAAAACAACCATTGCTATGAATGACACAGTACGTGCTTACGTCAACAATTAGAAATTATGGAAATAGAAATAAAAGACCTTAGGCAAAACAATGCAGATTTACCGGATAGTCTCTCAAGATGTAGGGCTCAGTTACATGAAATTAAAACATGTTATAAAAATGGGTCAGGGTTCTTTTTCTGACTGTCAGCAACAAGTGGCTATAAAGGTTTGGTGTATCACTGATCATCTGAAGATGTAGCAAAGGCTGCGATTTTACACTCCCAAGATCAACATCAACAAAAGAAAAACGAGAATAATGAAATGTAGTCGAATTAAGTCGGGTGATGCTGAGGGAATTAGATTAGGAAATGAGACTCTTAAAGTAGCACAGGAGTTTTGCTATTTGGGGAGCAAAATAACTGATGATGGTCGAAGTAGAGAGGATATAGAATGTAGTCTGGCAATAAAAAGGAAAGCATTTCTGAAGAAGAGAATTTTGTTAACATCGAGTATAGATTTAAGTGTCAGGAAGTCATTTCTGAAAGTATTTGTATGGAAGTGAAACGTGGACGATAAATAGTTTGGACAAGAAGAGAATAGAAGCTTTCGAAATGTGGTGCTACAGAAGAATGCTGAAGATTAGATGGGTAGATCACGTAACTAATGAGGAAGTATTGAACAGGATTGGGGAGAAGAGAAGTTTGTGGCACAACTTGACCAGAGGAAGGGATCGGTTGGTAGGACATGTTCTGAGGCATAAAGGGATCAACAGTTTAGTACTGGAGGGCAGCGTGGAGGGTAAAAATCGTAGAGGGAGACCAAGAGATGAATACGCTAAGCAGATTCACAAGGATGTAGGTTGCAGTAGGTACTGGGAGATGAAGAAGCTTGCACAGGATAGAGTAGCATGGAGAGCTGCATCAAACTAGTCTCAGGACTGAAGACAACAACAACAACATATCTCAGAAATTGCTATCTTTTGTCAGAAACGTATTGAAATATTCTCTTCCTAGTGAAGTCGCTATTAAGAAGAAGACTCAGGCAACTTTGATTTCCACCAGGTTTTATTGGTTTAAGGCATAGCGTTTTGAAAACTCAAAGACATTAACAAAATCTGAAAATGACGTAGTTTGGAGCGCTTACACTAACATTTCACTGACCATACAAAAATTGTCTAATTAATGCACTACTGGCCATTAAAATTGCTACACCACGAAGATGACGTGCTACAGGCGCGAAATTTAACCGACAGGAAGAAGATGCTGAGATATGCAAATGATTAGCTTTTCACAGCATCCATACAAGATTGGCGTCGGTGGCCACACGTACAACGTACTGACACCTACAATGTGCTGACGTGGGGAAAGTTTTCAGCCGGTTTCTCATACACAAACAGCAGCTGGCCGGCGTTGCCCAGTGAAACGTTGTTGTGATGCCTCGTGTAAGGAGGAGTAATGCGTACCATCACGTTTCCGGCTTTGATAAAGGTCGGATTGTAGCCTATCACGATTGCGGTCTATCGTATCGCGACATTGCTGCTCGCGTTGTTCGAGATCCAATGACTTAGCAGGATATGGAAGAGGTGGGTTCAGGTGAGTAATACGGAACGCCGTACTGGATCCCAACAGCCTCGTATCGTTAGCAGTCGAGATGACGGGCATTTTATCCGCATGGCTGTAACGGATCGTGCAGCCACGTCTCGATCCCTAAGGCAACAGATGGGGACGTTTGCAAGACAACAACCATCTGCACGAACAGTTCGACGACGTTTGCAGCAGCATGGACTATCAGCTCGGAGACCATGACTGCGGTTACGCTTGACGTTGCATCACAGACAGGCGCGCCTGCCATGGTGTAGTCAACGACGAATGGCAAAACGTCATTTTTTCGGATGAATCCAGGGTTTGTTTACAGCATCATGATGCTCGCATCCGTGTTTGGCGACATCGGGGTGAACGCACATTGGAGGCGTGTATTCGTCATCGCCATACTGGTGTACACCCGGCGTCAGGGTATGGGGTGCCATTGGTTACACGTCTGGGTCACCTCTTGTTCGCATTGACGGCACTTTGAACAGTGGAGGTTACATTTCAGATGTGTTATGACCCAGGGCTCTACCCTTCATTCGATCCCTGCGAAACCCTACATTTCAGCAGGATAACGTACGACCTCATGTTGCAGGTCCTGTACGGGCATACCTGGATACAGAAAAAGTTCGACTGCTGCCGTGTCGAGCACATTCTCCAGATCTCTCACCAACTGAAAACGTCTGGTCAATGGTAGCCGAGGAACTGGCTCGTCAAAATACGCCAGTCACTACTTTTGATGAACTGTGGTATGGTGCTGAAGCTGCATGGGCAGCTGTACCTGTACACGCTATCCAAGCTCTGTTTGACTCAATGACCAGGCGTATCACGGCCGTTATTACGGCCAGAGGTGGTTGTTCTGGGTACTGATTTCTCAGGATCTATGCATCCAAATTGCGCGAAAATGTAACCACATGTCAGTTGTAGTATAAAATACGTGTCCAATGAATGCCCGTTTATCATCTGCATTTCTTCTTGGAGTAGGAATTTTAATGGCCCGTAGTGTATAAAGCTCAATAATGATAACAGTAACAATAATACATTAAAACTTGTGTTCGCCGTGTGCGTATGAGCTTCAATGACGTGCGGCATGGCGGCAGGAGGAGGAGGAGGAGGAGGAGGAGGAGGAGGAGGAAGAGGATATTGGTGTTTAACGTCCTGTTGACAACGAGGTCATTAGAGACGGAGCACAAGCTCGGATTAGGGAAGGATGGGGAAGGAAACCGGACGTGAGCTTTCAAAGAAACCTCCATTTGTCTTAACTGATTTAGAGAAATCACGGAAAACCTAACTTAGGACGGCCGGTCGCGGGTTTGAGCCCTCGTCCTCCCGAAAGCGGCGTGGCGAGAGGGTTCTCGGTGACGTCACAGCCCAAGGCTCAAGAGGAAGACAAGCCGTGGCTCGTACGTCACAGCACGTGACAATGCAGGTCCTACGAGTGCCAGCAGCCGGTCCCCAGCGGGGAGCGAGTAGCTATTTCAGACGAGTTTTATAACCCTTGACTGCGTGGTTAAACGAATGAAGTTTTTAATAGCACACAGCAAAATTTAGACTGCTAGGGGGCACTTTTCAGTTAAATATGGTTTTTCCGTGACCCTGAGGAAGCCGAGCGTCCGCGAAATGTGGCGGAGTAGCCGGCTAGTGAGAAGTCGCAAGTTTGTATATCTCGTTGGCCACGTCACAGCCCACCTGCGCGCGACCCCTATCGTGTATTCTACGTTCCATTAATGCCCTCATTATTCAAGACAGAGCAACCATTGGCACAGACGTCGGATTCAACGTTGAAAGTGTCCACACCGTCATTAAGCACAGATTGAAATTTCACGAAGTGTGCGCCCAATGCATGCCTCACAGTGATCAACCAGCACAGGGAGCATGGCCAATTGGACTCTCTGTTGAACAACTTCAGCCGTATGCCAAGGAAAGAACTGACTTCCTGTTACGAGTGGTCGCTGGAGACGAGACCTGATGTCGTTACTGCACTTTGAACCCGAGTCAAAATGAAAAAGTCTGCAGTGGAGCTATGCAGGGTCGCCGCCACCCAAAAAATTCAAGGCTAGCCACACAAATGCAGGAAAGATTAGGCTCAACTTGTTCTTTCACAAAAAACCATCTTCTTATATGCTTTCTGCAGCATGATAACGGTGAAGGGGCAGAGCTACTGGCCTACCTTGACCGTCTTTCACAGAGCGATCAAATCAAAGCGACCAGAACAGGTCATACGCGGTGTCATTCTGCTAAACGACAGTGTGATACAGCAAACGCAACCAAGGAGCACTTGCAGTTATTAAAATGGGAGACACTCAATCACTCTCCATACGGTGTAGACCGGTTTCCCTTCAATTAAGCCATTTTGCAAAGCCAAAGAAAGGTCTCAGAGGCAAATAAACCACCTCGGACGAGGATCTGGTTCACAGTCACCGCCTCGTGTTGCAGTGGGACAAGTGCCTTAACAAAGCTGGACAATAATGTTGAAATAACGGCACAAGTTTCTGTGTACTCGTCTCTGGCTCTTTTTTTTTTTTTTTTTTAAGCTCATCATAGAAAATAACTAATTTACATGTCGAGAAAGGCTGCATTTGTACTGACTCGTTGAGTGCCCTACAGTGACTTACGAGGCGAAGGCCTAATTGTAAATCGCTTCTCACACGAAGAAATGAGATGTCTCTACGGAGCTAACACATTAAAATGTTCCGTTTAATGCTCGGCTCGGAGCTTCCTGCGCGAAATCCCAGTCGCGGCACCTCACAGTATCCACATACGTCGTCCGATGCTGTTCAGCAGATACTCTCGGAAACCAGTAATAGCAGTCCCGTATTAATTTTCTGCTCTTCTACGCCTGTAAAGTGAAGATCGCCAGCCTCACATTAACCCATGAGACAGGAGTGGAACCTGTAACTACTCCGAAGTCAATAATACAAACCCGGTTGCAATCCAACTATTTTCCGAAACAAGTCCGAGATCCGACCAGTGGACTGGAATATGTTTACAGTTCGATACGCCGCCTCCAACTGGATACTAGGAACTCCCGCCAAACAACAACAAAAGAGGAACACAGTTTAAAGTCAAATCCCCTTAGTCTCTTGTTCGCAGAACACCACCGTCGAGCTAGTAACCGAACACTTGACGTGTTCCGGCGTAACGACAAGCACCGGCACGAAGATCAAGAACGATACAGACGAGAGGGCTGTGAGACGACGTCAGCCAATAGGACGCTGAGTAGGGCGGCAGGAGCGGCCTCTACACTAAAGGAAAAAAAGCGACGCCCCGCCTAGCCTCGGTCGCACTAGAATCTGGGCACTCGAAGAGAGGACTAGAAGAGCCGCAGTGGAAGAGCCGTGATTTGTGAACAGTATCATTTACTAGCATGGAAATTGTATACATTGAAGGACACTGCATGTCGCCAATTGCTTGCGACTGATCTTTGTGAAGACGCCAAGTTAAGTATTGTCAATCTACTTTGTTGTAATAAAAACCATTAACGTAATTTGCTTGAAATTTTGTTTAGCTACCCGAGAAAGCAGCATCCTAGGCACCCTACATTACAAGAGTGGGCAGAATACCACACCATGGTTGCCCTTTTCTTTTCACTGAAATTCAGTTGATACCGGGCCGCTACTGAAATGGGTACGCTCGTTACCAACTTGAGCTACGAAACAATATTGTTCGCCGTAGCCATTGTGGAAACACATTCGACTCGCGTGCATTGTTTTTCGTTATTATTATTATTATTATTATTATTATTATTATTACCTCTGATAATAACATATCATTCACAAATCAAATACATTCTATCCTATTACTACCGACATGCACTCCTATTTCTCGTTTCAAACTTTTATGAATAATATACTTCAAATATACACTCCTGGAAATTGAAATAAGAACACCGTGAATTCATTGTCCCAGGAAGGGGAAACTTTATTGACACATTCCTGGGGTCAGATACATCACATGATCACACTGACAGAACCACAGGCACATAGACACAGGCAACAGAGCATGCACAATGTCGGCACTAGTACAGTGTATATCCACCTTTCGCAGCAATGCAGGCTGCTATTCTCCCATTGAGACGATCGTAGAGATGCTGGATGTAGTCCTGTGGAACGGCTTGCCATGCCATTTCCACCTGGCGCCTCAGTTGGACCAGCGTTCGTGGTGGACGTGCAGACCGCGTGAGACGACGCTTCATCCAGTCCCAAACATGCTAAATGGGGGACAGATCCGGATATCTTGCTGGCCAGGGTAGTTGACTTACACCTTCTAGAGCACGTTCGGTGGCACGGGATACATGCGGACGTGCATTGTCCTGTTGGAACAGCAAGTTCCCTTGCCGGTCTAGGAATGGTAGAACGATGGGTTCGATGACGGTTTGGATGTACCGTGCACTATTCAGTGTCCCCTCGACGATCACCACAGGTGTATGGCCAGTGTAGGAGATCACTCCCCACACCATGATGCCGGGTGTTGGCCCTGTGTGCCTCGGTTGTATGCAGTCCTGATTGTGGCGCTCACCTGCACGTCGCCAAACACGCATACGACCATCATTGGCACCAAGGCAGAAGCGACTCTCATCGCTGAAGACGACACGTCTCCATTCGTCCCTCCATTCACGCCTGTCGCGACACCACTGGAGGCGGGCTGCACGATGTTGGGGCGTGAGGGGAAGACGACCTAACGGTGTGCGGGACCGCAGCCCAGCTTCATGGACACGGTTGCGAATGGTCCTCGCCGATACCCCAGGAGCAACAGTGTCCCTAATTTGCTGGGAAGTGGCAGTGCGGTCCCCTACGGCACTGTGTAGGATCCTACGGTCTTGGCGTGCATCCATGCGTCGCTGCAGTTCGGTCCCAGGTCGACGTGCACCTTCTGCCGACCACTGGCGACAACATCGATGTACTGTGGAGACCTCACGCCCCACGTGTTGAGCAATTCGGCGGTACGTCCACCCGGCCTCCCGCATGCCCACTATACGCCCTCGCTCAAAGTCCGTCAACTGCACATACGGTTCACGTCCACGCTGTCGCGGCATGCTACCAGTGTTAAAGACTGCGAAGGAGCTCCGTATGCCACGGCAAACTGGCTGACACTGACGGCGGCGGTGCACAAATGCTGCGCAGCTAGCGCCATTCGACGGCCAACACCGCGGTTCCTGGTGTGTCCGCTGTGCCGTGCGTGTGATCATTGCTTGTACAGCCCTCTCGCAGTGTCCGGAGCAAGTGTGGTAGGTCTGACACACCGGTGTCAATGTGTTCTTTTTTCCATTTCCAGGAGTGTACATTAAGCAGTTCTGGGGAGAGAGAGAGAGAGCCGGCCTGTATGGCCGAGCGGTTCTAGGCGCTTCAGTCCGGAACCGCGCGACCGCTACGCTCGCATGTTCGAATCCTGCCTCGGGCATGTACGAGTGTGATGTCCTTAGGTTAGATAGCTTTAAGTAGTTCTAAGTTCTAGGGAACTCATGACCTCAGATGTTAAGTCCCATAGTGCTCAGAGTCAGTTTGCTCAGAGCCATTTGAACGATATGGAGAGAGAGAGAGAGAGAGAGAGAGAGAGAGAGAGAGAGAGAGAGAGAGAGAGAGAGAGAGAGCAGCCTTTCCTGATTCCACTTCCAACAATGCTTTCCTCTGTCATCTCATTTCGAACCTGTACCTGTATTTCCTGTTGTAAGTATCGATTCTTAATCAGCCTTCTAGCCCTCCAGTCGACTCCGTTCTTCCTTATAGAAAGCCTATTAATTTATTCCACTGTACAATCAAAGGCTTTATTTGCAGAGTGCCACTGGTATGTCAAAAGAATCAGATAATACCTGTAAGGAATTCGGAATGAGAATTAATAAGAAAAAGACAAAATGTATGGCGATAAATGCAAGAGATAACTGTATAGTTACGACAATAAGATATGGAACAATTTAGTGCTCTCAAATATCTGGTAAACATAATCAGGAAGACATGAGATGCAATAAGGAGGTGAAAACGCGTGTAGCAATTGCCAGGAAGGCATTTAATAACGAGGCTTCTATGTCCACGCATGGACAGAACATGAGGAAGAGACTGGCGAAGTGGTTTATGTGTTGCGGGCATTATACGGAGCTGAGGTGTGAACACTGAGAAAAGAGGGAGAAAGAACGGAAGCAATTGGGAGAAAAGAGAAATATTATAAGGGCAACCAGTAAGGAGAAACACTGTTAACTTGAATACTGAATGAGAAGAGATGTTTGCTTGTGGATGCTGTGGGAAGGACGGTGAATGGAAGACCAAGAAGAGAACACAGATGATAATAGATGGTGGACAATACAGCCATAGCAAACAATTATGAGTAAACGAAGAAGGTAGCAAATGACAGGCCTTCATAGAGAGCTATATGTGAAGACCCGAGCTGGAGCACTAAGGATCATGATTATTATTACTAGGGAGAAAAGTGAGCGAAGAGGCTGTACATGGCCCTTCTGCGGCTCACCATCGACTTTCGTGCCACTCCTGCGATGCATTAACCCATTACATTTCGTTTATTTTATAAGCTATAAACTCACTGACCTGCGAGATGGAAGCGAAGCTTGTCACAGCAAAAAACGTGCTGCGCAAGCTTTTGCTGCTAGTATCTTCCGCAGAAGGGCTGCCTTAAATTGTGCGATTAGCACGCACTTGCGCACTTGGATACATAACTTAGTTTTAGGTCTCCGCCTACCAGGAGGGTGCACACTCAACAAACAGCAACACGTTCTCAGAAAAATAGATTGGTGCAACCATATATCAATAAACTCCCATGGGAGCGGATTTTGGGACTCTCTCAGTTTTCCGTACCGCAAGAAATGAGTCGGCTGATCAGGGTGGATCACCTCCCCACTTCTGAAGTACACAACATAAACATCACCTTCGTCCAAGAAGGCACACGACTTCTGAAACCGTCGACGGCTGCCAACAGACTCGCAGCCATAATGAGAAATCAGTGTAGTGGGCTCAAAACGCCGCCCTTTTAGCCGGATTGGGGAAAGACTAACTTGCCATCTTCAGGCTGGCAAAAACCTCCTTCTCTCTGCAACCAGAAACTAGCCGAGTCAACTGCTGCAACCAACACGGCTAGCATGCGTAGGTGGCTAGAATATGATGGTTTACAGCATAATATATACACAAAAGTAGAGGAAAATTCGCTCCAGATACATTATCATATTCAGCAAGACGTCTGATAAATTCTTGCCCTGTCAATTACAACCTAGCGGGAGAAGTTACAACACGCAGACGGGGCTTGAACAGTCAGTAGTAAGCGAGAGGGATAACGGCCAGGTACCCTCTTGATGTCGTCAGTTGAGCAGCTGTCTGCCCGTGCGTTCTCCACGGGACATAGTATGAACAAGATATGTATACGGAGCACGGCTGAGAACAGTGTTTCTTCATTATTGCTACGATACCGTCATCCATCAAAGGTAATAATAGCTTCACTTATCCCATTTCAGTTGTAAAAGATGTATCATGAAAAATAAATGATATAGCTTAATTTAAAATGCCTATTTCAGTACAACATGTACAGAAGAGGCCCCTTTCCCCAGTCTGACGTATTAACCATTTTTGTAACATTCGTAAATGATCTGCGTCATTCAAAGTCCCTTCAAGAAAATACGGTCGGAGCAGATATGTGAAGCCATCAGTGCCTGTATCATTACGTGAGGTGGGTTCCTTTCTAACTCGTTAGTGCAATAAGGATTCTCTTTGGCCCAAACGACAATATTTCTGGTACGTGAGCCGCGATAAATAGCACATTCTGAAAATGTAACCTTGGCACGGTTCACTGCATTTGGAAATTAACAAAGCAAGGCATGCTAAAACATGCTTACTAACGTCGGTCGAAAAGGTCTGACCTCAATATCTTTTTTCATGCGATCTCGCACCCCTGTACTCCACTTCCTAGGAGATTGTTCAGTCGAAGCAGAGACTCCGGTACATGATCCTTCTCGTGTTTTCCTTCTGCCATACCGCGGCCTGTCTATAACAATGGATAAAGCAAAAAACAGGTTTTTCCCAATCTAGAGGTGTTGCCTTTCGCGGTCGAACCTTATTAAATCTTTCCTAAAATGTTCCCATAAGCTGTCTCATTGTCAGCCCTGTATACTGTCGTTCATGCACCAACTCACTTATCACTTAGCGCTCCTTCGTTGATTAACTATGACCACTCACATCTGCCGTGGCTGCAAATTAAAATACGACAGTGACTGCGAAAACATGTAAACGTGAATAACAACAACTGATACGACGTAACATAGCTACCAGCCTACATAATAACATTTGATACTTTTCAGAGTTTACAGGGGTACGAGGGTTTCTCACCCAGCCTGTAGAATATCAAGTTTGTAAATACTCACACTGCCTGACTAAATGTCTAACAAAAAAGCTGAAATAAAAAAAGACGATCTGCATCAAGTGATGCAACTTCAGTCGTGTTGGGGAAGGGGCAATGGACGCGCAGAGCAACCGGTGTCAAAGATACGGCTCTCTCTCTGTCTCTCGAAAAACCAACAGCTACTTTACATGTTTTTCAAAGCATGGTCAATCAAGTGCAAACGGAACTCACGATGTTTCACTCTGCAGCGAAGTGTGCGCTGATACGAAATTTCTTGGTGGGTTAAAACTCTGTGCCGGACGGAGACTTGGACCCGTTCCGGCACACAGTTTTAATCTGCCAGGAAGTTTAATGTTATCGGACTTGGTCTGCAACATTCGGCGATCCAGCAGCAGATTACATGCCACAGTTGGCTACTCAACTCTGAGTCCACGAACAAAGGAACTGTTGCTGTAACAGGTGAAGAGCGGGATACGTGAGCGTTAGATAAAAGAGACACTTCTTAAAATTATATGGCCCCCATACTGTCATTACATAGAAACAAAACTCTTCCACCTGGTATGCAATATATATGAAATAGGTGAAATATCGTCAGACTTTAGGAAAAAGGTAATAAATTCAATTCCAAAGATTTCTGGAGCTGACAGGTGTGAATATTACCAAACTATCAGTTTAATAAGTTACATTTGAAAATTATTGACACGAATTGTTTACAGAAGAATGGAAAAACTGGTAGAAGCCAACCTCGGAGAAGATGAGTTTTGATTACAGAGAAACATGCGAGGTAATACTGACGATACGACTTATCTTAGAAGACAGGCTAAGAAAAGGGAAAGCTATTTTTATAGCGTCAGTAGCCTTAGAAAAAGCTTTTGACATTGTGGATTGGAATACTCTCTTTGAAATTCTGAAGGTAGCAGGAGCAAAATACAGGAAACGAAAGGCTGTTTACGACTTGTACAGAAACAAGACGGCAGTTACAAGGGTGGAGTGGCATGAAAGAGAAGGAAGTGAGACAGGCTTGTGTCCTATCAAAGGCTGTTTACGACTTGTACAGAAACAAGACGGCAGTTACAAGAGTGGAGTGGCATGAAAGAGAAGGGAGTGAGACAGGCTTGTGTCCTATCCCAAATGTTATTCAGTCTTTACATTGAGCAAGTAGTAAAGGAAACGAAAGAAAGATTTGGAGCAGGAGTTAAAGTTCAGTGTGAAGAAATAAAAACTTTGAGGTTTGCCGATGACATTCTAATTCTGTCAGATACAGCAAAGGAGTTGCAACACCAGTTGAACAGAACAGACAGTGCCTTGAAAGAAGGATACTGCGGAAGCAAAGAGAGCTTCACTCCAAGTTCAAACGCAGCCAAAACCTCTCAGACAAACAGAACCTAAACGATGTCAAAGTTAGGAGGGCTATGCGTGAAGCGTTCAGTGAATTCGAAAGTAAAATTCTATGTACCGACTTGACAGAAAATCCTAGGAAGTTCTGGTCTTACGTTAAATCAGTAAGTGGCTCGAAACAGCATATCCAGACACTCCGGGATGATGATGGCTTTGAAACAGAGGATGACACGCGTATAGCTGAAATACTAAACACCTTTTTCCAAAGCTGTTTCACAGAGGAAGACCGCACTGCAGTTCCTTCTCTAATTCCTCGCACAAACGAAAAAATGGCTGACATCGAAATAAGTGTCCAAGGAATAGAAAAGCAACTGAAATCACTCAACAGAGGAAAGTCCACTGGACCTGACGGAATACCAATTCGATTCTACACAGAGTACCCGAAAGAAATTGTCCCCCTTCTAACAGCCGCAAGTCTCTAGAGAAACGGAAGGTTCCAAATAATTGGAAAAGAGCACAGGTAGTCCCAGTCTTCAAAAAGGGTCGTCGAGCAGATGCGCAAAACTATAGACCTATATCTCTGACGTCGATTTGCTGTAGAATTTTAGAACATGGTTTTTGCTCGCGTATCATGTTTTCTGGAAACCCAGAATCTACTCTGTAGGAATCAACATGGATTCCGGAAACAGCGATCGTGAGAGACCCAACTCGCTTTATTTGTTCATGAGACCCAGAAATTATTAGATACAGGCTCCCAGGTAGATGCTATTTTCCTAGACTTCCGGAAGGTGTTCGATATAGTTCCGCACTGTCGCCTGATAAACAAAGTAAGAGCCTACGGAATATCAGACCAGCTGTGTGGCTCGATTGAAGAGTTTTTAGCAAACAGATCACAGCATGTTGTTATCAATGCAGAGACGTCTACAGACGTTAAAGTAACCTGTGGCGTGCCACAGGGGAGTGTTATGGAACCATTGCTTTTCACAATGTATATAAATGACCTAGTAGATAATGTCGGAAGTTCCATGAGGCTTTTCGCGGATGATGCTGTAGTATACAGAGAAGTTGCAGCATTAGAAAATTGTAGCGAAATGCAGGAAGATCTGCAGTGGATAGGCACTTGGTGTACGGAGTGGCAACTGACCCTTAACATAGACAAATGTAATGTATTGCGAATACATAGAAAGAAGGATCCTCTATTGTATGATTATATGATAGCGGAACAAACACTGGTAGCAGTTACTTCTGTTAAATATCTGGGACTATGCGTGCGGAACGATTTGAAATGGAATGATCATATAAAATTAATTGTTGGAAAGGCGGGTACCAGGTTGAGATTCATTGGGAGAGTCCTTAGAAAATGTAGCCCATCAACAAAGGAGGTGGCTTACAAAACACTCGTTCGACCTATACTTGAGTATTGCTCATCAGTGTGGGATCCGTACCAGATCGGGTTGACGGAGGAGATAGAGAAGATCCAAAGAAGAGCGGCGCGTTTCGTCACAGGGTTATTTGGTAACCGTGATAGCGTTACGGAGATGTTTAGCAAACTCAAGTGGCAGACTCTGCAAGAGAGGCGCTCTGCATCGCGGTGTAGCTTGATCGCCAGGTTTCGAGAGGGTGCGTTCCTGGATGAGATATTGAATATACTGCTTCCCCCTACTTATACCTCCCGTGGAGATCACGAATGTAAAATTATAGAGATTCGAGCGCGCACGGAGGCTTTCAGACAGTCGTTCTTCCCGCGAACCATACGCGACTCGGACAGAATAGGGAGGTAATGACAGTGGCACGTAAAGTGCCCTCCGCCACACACCGTTGGGTGGCTTGCGGAGTATGAATGTGAATGTAGATGTAGATGAAGATGAGCATCAACAAAACACGAATAATGGAATTAAATCAGGTGATGTTAAGAGAGACAATTAAATTAAGAAACAAGACACTTAAGGTAGTAGGCGAGGTTTGTTATTTAGGCAGCAAAACAACTGACAGGGGCCAAAGTAGACACGATATAAACCGTAGACTGAAAATTGCAACAATAGCGTTTCTGAATAATACAAATTTTAAACATGGAATACAGATTTCAGTGTTAGGAAGCCTTTTCTGAAAGTATTAGTATAAAATGTACCCGTGTGTGGAGGTGAAACATGGAAGATAAAACACCAAGGGGCCCGGGTTCGATTCCTGGCTGGGGCTGGAGATTTTCTCCGCTCAGGGACTGGGTGTTGTGTTGTTCTCATCATCACTTCATCCCCATCTCCGACGCGCAAGTTGCCCGATATGGCGTCGAATGCAGTAAGTACTTGCTCTCGACGGCCGAACTTCCCCGAATGGGGCACTCCCGGCCGACAATGCCGCACGCTCATTTCCGTGGAAGGTAAACAGTTTAGACAAGCAGAGAACAGAAATTTCTGAATTATGGTGCTACAGAAGAATGCTGAAGATTAGACGGGCAGATCAGGCAACTAATGAGGAGATACTGAATATAATTGGGAAGAAAATAAATTTGTGGCACAACATGACTAGAAGAAGGGATCTGTTGATAGGACATATTCTGAGACATCAAGAGGTCACCAATTTAGTACATGAGGGAAGTAAGGGGGATAAAAATTGGAAGGAGAAACCATGAGATGGTTACTGGAAGCAGATTCAGAAGGACGTAAGTTGCAGCAGTCATACGGAAATGACGAGGGTAACTCACAATAGATTTGGATGGAGAGCTGCATCAAACCAGTCTCCCGAATGACGACCACAACAGCTGTCATGGTACTCGTACATATGTCAATTGAACGTGATAAATACAGCCATCCAAAAATAATTACACTGTATGAATTTTGATTTTCCTGGCGTAGGAAAATTTTGAATATTTCTCGGAAAAATAGTAGGAAATGTTTGCAACACTGTATAGTCTAAATTTTGTTTTCAATATTTCTCGAGTGTTCAGCCGGGTGATGTCGTTCAGAAGGCGCGATATTTAGGGAAGCCTGCCTAGTGAAATAGCATCCGCTACCTTACAACTGTGTACCAGTTCAAGGTCTTTAATATATACTGAAGCGCCAAAGAAACTGGTGTAGGCATGCGTATTCAAATACAGACTTATGCAAAGAGACAGAGTACGGCACTGCGTTCGGCAACGTCTATATAAGACAACAGGTGTCTGGCGCAGTCGTTAGATCGGTTACTGTTGCTAAACTGGCACGTTATCACGATTTAGGTGAGTTTGAACATTATGTTCTAGTCGGCGCATGAGTGATGGTACACAGCATCTCCGAGGTAACGATGAAGTGGGGATTTTCCTGTACGACCATTTCACGAGTGTACCATGAATGTCAGGAGTCCGGTAAAACATCAAATCTATGACATCGCTGGGGTCGGGAAAAGATCCTGCAAGAACAGGACCAACGCCGACTGAAGAGAACCGTTCAACGTGACAGAAGTGCAATCCTTCCGCAAATTGCTGCAGATTTCAGTGCTGGGCCATCAACAAGCCATTCAATGAAACATCATCGATACATGCTTTCGGTGCCGATGGCCCACTCGTGTATCCTTGATGACTGCACGACACAGAGTTACATGCCTCGCATGAGCCCGTCAACACCGACACTGGACTGTTGATGACTGGAAACATATTGCCTGGTCGGAAGAGTCTCGTTTCTAATTGTATTGAGCGGATAGACGTGTACGGGTATGGAGACAACCTCATGAATCCATGGACCCTGTATGTCAGCAGGGCACTGTTCAAGCTGGTTGGGCTCTCTAATGGTATTGGGCGTGTGCAGGTGGAATCATATGGGACTCCTGATAAGTCTATAGACGCCTCTGACAGGTGGCACGTACGTAAGCATCCTGTCTGACCACCTGCATCCATTCATGTCCACGATGCATTGCGACGGATTTGAGCAATCCCAAAAGGACAATATGACACCCTTCACGTCCATAATTGCTACAGAGTGGCTCGAGAAACACTGTTCTGAGTTTAAACACTTGCGTTGGCAACCAGCCTCCCCAGGCATGAACATTATTGAGCATATCTGTGATACCTTGCAACGTGCTGTTCAGAAGAGAACTCCACCCCTCGTACTCTTACGGATTTATGGACAGCCCTTCAGGATTCATGTAGTCAGCTCTCTGCATTACTTCAGACAGTAGTAGAGTCCATGCCTCTTCGTGTTGTGGCACTTCTGCACCCTCGGAGGACCTTACACGATATTAGGCAGGTGTACCTGTTTCTTTGGCTCTTCAGTGTATAAGATAGTTTTATCGTGAGATCAATCAAATGAATGGCACTGGTGTTGTTTGTTGATGTAGGTGTTCGTTGCTCACTGTATGGCCAACCTGATGCGGATGTGAAACGTTCTATTCATGTTGCGAGAACTGTCTTACAAGCTGTCTATTTCACAGATGAAATACAGTTTTCGAACATTCCGAAATTGAAAAACAGACGATCATTTGCTGTAGCCACGATGGTACAAATGTGATGGTTCCATTCCATTTTCCAGTTCGCATATCAGACTGTTGTTGCTGCCGTACATGCATAAACTATGACATTCTTTCAGTGCCTTAGAATGGAGGTAACTACACTACACGGTTGTCTGATTTCCTTCTGGTTAAGTAATGGATTCCTTCAGAATTACACATAGCGCAGTAAACTAACATTCTCACATCTCTACTCAGTTACCCATTTAGTTGTTGCTGTCGTACATGCACAAACTATGATATTCTTTTAATGCCTCAGGATGGAGGCAACTTCACTGCATGGTTGTCTGCTTTTCCTTCTGGTTAAGTCACGGATTCCTTCAGAATTACATATAGCGCAGTAAACTAACATTCTCATATCTCTTCTCGGTTACGCACAGTATGCCGTGCTCGCGACGAATGCGGGTATTCCTGGGAAGTCTGTGACGCTACACAGTAGGACGCTTATCTAGTTGCGAATCCAGATGTCGTAACTTCATTCTCGCGCAAAGCACTAAGAGTTCTGGGAAGGCGTGTACCGACGGGGAACAAAGAAGCATTTTTATAGGTTCTTTTGTGTCTTTTGGAGATAACCAGCGCTGCTCTGGTAATACACAGTGAAAGAGTCCTTCATCGTCCATCGTTGCCTCCTTTATGAGTAGTAACTAACGTTGTTCAGATGCGAGCGGCGGTGGTTGGTAACGAGACCTCCAAAAAAAAAAAAAAAAAAAAAAAAAAACCTACGTAGATTTTACTAGTTTCGTTATCTGATAACTTGGACGTATGGACGTACGCAGCTGATCTTCAGCAAACGCCAATTGACGAAATCTATCGTGCGACTTAGGTACCGTCAAACTGTAGTACTCGTAATAGACAGACGATTCGGCTACAGACGTCAGTGCCCTGTCCTGTAGCTTTACGAATCTCTTACAGGTGGCCACAACGTCGGAAAAGAGGGACATCGTGTGCAAATAGACCAAGGTGAGGAGACGAACGACGTTTAACCATATCGCTTCCACTCGTAGCGCCAAAAACTACCGTGATTTAATTTGCCGGTTGAAGAGCCTGAACAAGATGTGTCGACTGAACGGTTGGTTTATCATTAACACAAAACATCATGGACCACAATCGTCAAAGTTAAAGACAAATGGTCTGTAATTTTTAGATTAAGGATTAAAAATCCTCGAAGTCAAGATCACAAATAATTTTTTTATTTTCATTGCTAGTTGCAGGTACAAATGAGCCATCTTCATTTAACAATAAAGCAACGTATATACATAGAAATCTAAATTACAGATTGAAAATACAAAAAGCATATAACATTATAACAAAGTTCAAAAGTTTATAAGATGAAGTAATTACAGGACACACACCACAAAAAGGTTCTTGACTAGTCTAAAATTCCATAACGGCGCAACACTTCGTTAGAAACTATTTTAAAATGACAACATTCATACAGAACGTACGTATAAAATAAGCTTACATTTTCATAGCCAATCAAGTTCACCGAAGGCCATAAAACTGAAAAGTTTACATGAAGGTAATGTTTGTTGTAAATAAATATGTTCCATCGTTTGGACGTCGAGCAGTACTGTATCTCGCCCTCGACCGACCACTACAATTATTATTTTCTGATGTATGAGATTAACATAAATTCCAGTGACCTAGGGTTTGCAGCTCCTATGTATGCGCTTGGTAAGCGTCTAGCTACTGAACTTTATGTAGTTTTTATTACTTTGGTAATATATCACTGTTATATCATTTGCACTATCACACGTTTTGTATGCTTTTTACTCTTCAATAAATGAATAATCTACCATTGTTTCAACTGAAGTTATGGCCCAGGATGTTTTGCGTTAATGATGTTGCTTATACTTACGCTCGTTATGAAGACACGTAGGTTGCCGTTCAAAAATATCGAGACTGTGATTACGGCCGGTAAACCTTTGTAAATTACCAGTTTGGCGGAATATTATATAAAATTGAATCTCTTGGTTTATATAACTTTAGTAGACTCTTATAATCATGTCACGTTATCATCAGTTAAATCGCTTTTTATTTAATTATAAAATGAACTGTACAGATGTTAATAATTTAATTATAAATACATTACTTCCTGTATTTCTTTTATATTTTATTTGACTATTAGGATTTCACATAATTTACATAGTCTACTACCAGCATTATCTAGCGATCATTTTCTCAAGCAGCGTATGGAACTTAGTGGGCGTCAGTCACCTACTCACTGCTGTAATGGCCCCACATGTTTACATTATGACTCTTTCAAAAAAAAAAAAAAAACATGGTTCAAATGGCTCTGAGCACTATGAGACTTAACTTCTGAGGTCATCAGTCGCCTAGAACTTAGAACTAATTAAACCTAACTAACTTACGGACACCACACATATCCATGCCCGAGGCAGGATTCGAACCTGCGACCGTAGTAGTCGCGCGGTTTCGGACTGAGCGCCTAGAACCGCTAGACCACCGCGGCCGGCTATCTCTTTCAAATGTATTTCTTGATCGTTGTAACGGTCAGCAACTGCAGTACTATTCTCAGATATCACGTTGTAATAGGATACTCATGATGATCTCTGCTATAACATAATGCAAATACGATTAAATTGTGTTAGTTACTAAGTTTTAACGGCATAACTTTTTACTCAAGACAATACCGTTTACGTATATATTCGTTTTGATGGATAGTTCTGACTTAAGTAAATGTGATCTCTCATTTTCACTGCCTCTTACTTATCGTAATGCATATTTTTCAGTTTTATGATCTTAGTTCTAAAAAAATGGTTCAAATGGCTCTGAGCACTATGAGACTTAACATCTGAGGTCATCAGTCCCCTAGAACTTAGAAGTACTTAAACCTAACTAACCTTAGGAGGCAGGATTCGAACCTGCGACCGTAGCGGTCACGCGGTTCCAGACTGAAGCGACTAGAACCGCTCGGTCACAACGGCCGGCTCTTCGTTTTACTTGGTTCGCTACGAACGATGTAAAATTATTGTACCTGTACGTCCTGCATGAATGTTACGATATTTTAGGAAAGATTTTAATGATGTGTTGAACCATTATGGCGATTACACAAATCAAGAATGTTTTTATTGTATGTACACTGTAATTACTTTCTATATATTCTTGAATTTATCTATAATTTTATGTGCAGTTTGTATTTTGGATCTGTAATTCTGATTCCTATAAACCGATGTACGTTTATATATTGTCTTGTGCAATTTTATATCTTAGATCTGAAGATGGGTAGCATGTACCTGAAACTAATAATAATAATAACAAAATTATATTCGATCTTGACTTAGAGGATTTTCAACCCATAATATATAAAAAGGTTGGTTTAGATCGTTCGTAACACCATTGTAGTTCAGTAGCCGAGTATTGTCCTCCTTACAGTGCGATAAACAATTTTCTTTGCGTCAGGCAACTGGGTACCGTTACCAGATATTTCTTTTAAAATATACGCTGTGTTCTGTCGGATGCAAGTATATTTCTTACCAGCATATTGTATATAATCACTGACCTGTTTTTCTTACTGTTTTGGTTTTGCATTTCAGGTTGTTACACTACCTTGTTTGGATCCAAGCTAGTCTCGTCTGCAACTCGTTTTCAAATTCGGAGAACTTCCTCAACTTTCTCATCCATCAGTGGCATACAATATTCTCAGTAACAAAGTGTACAAATACCAGTAGCACAATCTGTACACTGTCTTAAGAAGTGATGTAACATGCAACAATAAATTAACACTCTTACGGGTACAGTATTATTGTTGATCAAACGTAAATAAGATTGAAATTGGCAGATCCTTGTATCCGGAGCAAATTGCTCCACAAGATAACAAATAAAGTGGGAGTAACTGACACATGACGATCCAGGAGTTCAGCGTCTATCACACAATACAATCAGTGACACTTGATAACAATGTCAGAAATTTGAATATTGTCCCACACGATCTAAGACGGTGGCATAGTTATCCAGAGAAAATATTTCGAGTCCGTTACTTGTGATCGACCACAGCTGAAAGAGTAAGAGCTCCGCGGCAGCACTGCACGGCGAGGCAAAGAATTTGGCCAGGTCCAGTAGAATGGAGCGATGTCATACGAGAGAGTCCCGTGGCAGTGATAGTGGCAGTGGAATTGTTGAGAAGAGGATGACTTAGCGTAGGTGGGGATGGCATTACTGCGGTGGCTGCCCGAAGAACACTTACTTCCTCTTGTGGCCTGTTACATCTTATCTTCTTAGATAGGTGCCCAGCTTACGTCGCTCGCATGCCGTCGTTACCGCCACTTGTGGCAGACCCACTAAAAGTACTATGCCCCCTGCCATCGATGCGTCTTAATCCACCGCTGGCAAAGATACAAGAAGTAGTAACCAAAACGTCTTGGGTCACCTTTCCTAAACCAGTAATTGCCTAATTTTAAATAAAAACTTTAGCACTGCCAGACGAAGAGTTCTCGTATAAGACGTCAGTCTCATTCCGCCAACGACCGTAAGGAGCAGCGGACTTAAGTTCAAGAGATCATTGTGCCACTGCGGCAAGGAAACTGCACTTAAAAGACGGAAGAATGAACATTATGAGAATGCGGAAGGCAATGGAAACCAATACGTTCAAGACAGTTAATGTACACTACTAGCCATTAAAATTACTACACTACGGAGATGACGTGCTAGAGGCGCGAAATTTAACAGACAGGAAGAAGATGCTGTGATATGCAAATGATTAGCTTTTCAGAGCATTCACGCAAGGTTGGCGCTTGTGGCGACACCTGCAACGTGCTGACATGAGGAAAGTTTCCAACCGATTTCTCATACATAAATAGCAGTTGACCGGCGTTGCCTGGTGAAGCGTTGTTGTGATGCCTCGTGTAAGGAGGAGAAATGCGTACCATCACGTTTCCGACTTTGATAAAGGTCGGATTGTAGCCTATCGTGATTGCGGTTTATCGTATCGCGACACTGCTGCTCGCGTTGGTAGAGATCCAATGACTGTTAGCGGAATATGGAATCGGTTGGTTCAGGAGGGTAATACGGAACGCCGTGCTGGATCCCAACGGACTCGTATCACTAGCAGTCGAGATGAAGGGCATCTTATCCGCATGGCTGTAACGAATCGTGCAGCCACGTCTCGATCCCTGAGTCAACAGTTGGGACGTTTGCAAGACACAACCATCTGCACGAACAGTTCGACGACGTTTGCAGCAGCATGGACTATCAGCTCGGAGACCATGGCTGCGGTTACCCTTGACGCTGCATCACAGACAGGAGCGCCTGCGATGGTGTACTCAACGACGAACCTTGGTGCACGAATGGCAACACGTCACATTTTCGGATGAATCCATGTTCTGTTTACGGCATCATGATGGTCGCATCCGTGTTTGGCGACATCGCAGTGAACGCACATTGGAAGCGTGCATTCGTTTTCGCCATACTGGAGTATCACCCGGCGTGATGGTATAGGGTGCCATTGGTTACACGTCTCGGTCACCTCTTGTTCGCATTGACGGCACTGTGAACAGTGGACGTTACATTTCAGATGTGTTACGGCCCGTGGCTCTACCCTTCATTCGATACCTGCGAAACCCTACATTTCAGTAGGATAATACACGACCGCATGTTGCAGGTCCTGTACGGGCCTTTCTGGATACAGAAAATGTTCGACTGCTGTCCTGGTCAGCACATTCTCCAGATCTCCCAGCAATTGAAAACGTCTAGTGAATGGTGGCCGAGCAACTGACTCGTCACAACACGCCAGTCACTATTCTTGATGAACTGTGGTATCGTGTTGGATCTGCATGGGCAGCTGTACCTGTACACGCCATCCAAGCTCTGTTTGACTCAATGCCCAGACGTATCAAGGCCGTTATTACAAGGCCAGAGGTGGTTGTTTTGGATACTGATTTCTCCGGATCTATAGACACAAATTGCGTGAAAATGTAATCACATGTCAGTTCTAGTATAATATATTTGTCCAATGAATAGCCGTTTATCATCTGCATTTCTTCTTGGTGTAGCAATTTTAATGGCCAGTAGTGTATATACTCAAGACTTGGGGCCTGTAATTGTAAAAGTGTCTTGATGATCTATCAACTGGCAAAATATTTTAGATTAAACCAATATTCAGGTCTCTGGGAAGGTACTGTCAAGGGGAAAGTGATCCTGAAAATAAGATGGGTAAACCAACGAAAGGGTCACATTCTTCGAGTTTGAGCGTGGAAAACAGAAGTTTGAATGAGGTAGGAGAGCTAGAAAATCTGAAAAGGGAAATGCGAAGGATCAACCTAGATATATGAAATGGAAAGAAGGATTTCTAGTCAGACGAATATAGGGTAGTATCAGCAGCAACGAAAAATGGTGTAACGAAAGTTTCTGTTATCATTTCAGTGATGCGATTGTTCATTTCAGGAACACAGCCAACCAACGGCAACAACAACAGTTCAAGATGAATTCAGAGGTAACAAGAAGTTGATGAAGAGATAGACAAGGGATAATGAGGCTACTGAACGGGTAATTCAGCATCTAAAGGGAGATGATTACCAAATAATCTTGAGGATTTGGAGCACTCTAGTAGCGACGGGAATAAAAAGAATTAACGGGAGAATACAAGTTAGATAATAGAAATAAAAGAGCAGAAAATGTAATTGAATTCTGCTATAAATTTAAGCTACCAAAAGCGAAAAAAATCACAAGAAGGGGAAGTATACTTGGACAAGGCCTGAATACACGGGGAAGTATCAGTTGGATTACATCATGGTGATACATAGTTTCTGAAATCAGATAATTGATTGTAAGGCGTACCCAGGACCAAATATAAACTCAGACCACAATTTAGTAATGAAGAAGAGCTGGCTGAAATTTAAAAGAGTCATCGGGAAGAATCAATCAGGAATGATTGTGTTTTTGAAGATCTCTAAGACTGTAGACACTGCGATAATGAATACTAAAGTAAGTAGTTTAGTTGAAGAGGATTGGACATGTCCAAAAAGAACAATCATAGACGTTTTGCAGGCAAATATAGGTAAAAGGAAGGTAAGACCAAAGAAACCTAACAGAAGAAGTATTTCATATGGTCGACAAAAGGAGCAGGTACACAGAAATTCTTCGAAAAAAACAAAACAAAAATACAGCAGTATAAGACACTTCGGAATGAAATAAGTAGTAAGTGAGAGGAGAGGGAACAAGAAGATTGGAAGATGAAGAACAAAGTGCTCGGGTTAAACAGCGCGAGAGACAGGGCTGTAATGCCCCTCTCCTTAATGTTCAATCTATACATCGAAAAAACAATGACGGAAATTAAAGAAAGGTTCAACAAGTGGATAAAAACTTAGGGCGAAAGAATATCAGTGATAAGATTCGCTGATGATACAACCATTTTCTGTGAAATTGAATTACATGACCTATTGAATGGAACGAACAGTCTAATGAGAACACATGGATTGAGAGCTAACCTAAGAAGGACGACGGTACTGAGGAGTAGCAGAAATGGGATTGCCGGTAAACTTATTATCAAAATTTGTGATCGAGAAGTAGGTGAAGTGAAGGAATTCTGCCATCTTGAAATCAAAATAAAAACTGACGGACGATGCAAGGAGGACACAAAAAGGAGACCAGCATAGGCAAAGAGTGCATTCCACGCCTAAATAAATCTACGAGTGCCAAACATCGTCCTTAATCTGAAAATGAAATTTCTCAAAAAAATGGTTCAAATGGCTCTGAGCACTATGGGACTCAACTGCTGTGGTCATTAGTCCCCTAGAACTTAGAACTACTTAAACCTAACTAACCTAAGGACATCACACACATCCATGCCCGAGGCAGGATTCGAACCTGCGACCGTAGCAGTCGCACGGTTCCGGACTGCGCGCCTAGAACCGCGAGACCACCGCGGCCGGCGAAATTTCTCAGAATGTATGTTCGAGCGCAGTCATTTATGGTGGCGAATCATGAACAGTGGGAAAACTGCGATTGGCTATCGTCGGCTCCTACCGTTGGACTTTCTGAAATGCCAATACGAAAGTTGCTTAAATCTGAGTGTTTGAGAGATTTTCGCTTTGCAGGTGAAATCGATTTACTTTACAGTTCAGTTGAATATTGAAGTGCAACGGCCTGTGCATCGCATTGCCTAGAACTACGTTTTTAACGTTTATACCATATTTTGTCCTCCTGTGGACCTACAAGATGCTACAGTTGCCTACACATTTTCTCAAATCATTTCTGTATGTATGGTGGTGGATGCAGGAATGCAGAGTTTGTAAGAAGCAATATTTTCGGGAATTACTGATATTCTCTCTTTCTCCTCTGTAGGCGGTGCCTCGGAAAAAAATAAAATATTACTGGCTAATGTTATGTGAGTACATGCATCTGCTGCACACGGAATCTATCACATGAAACTCGCATTCCCAGAAGACACGATACAGTAATGATTTATCATACGTTATCAATATAAATTTCATTATTTTCTTAAAAAACTTTCTCCTTGCAATTGCCTATGAGATCTAAAAGAACACAGATTCATCATAAATAACTTTCTTCAATACAAAGGCAAAATAATTTAATACTTTTTTTTTTTTTTTGAAAGACCCTTAACATTTCCACGACAAAATATTCACTGCATGCATCTGTAAACCTTACGAATGTTCCAATATTTTCGCCGGTTTGATAGTGATACACATATATACTTTTCGTTCCATAGATCAATAGTAAGGAGATCTTCAGATGTACAACACGTAAAGGAAAAACGCAAACAATACGTATTTACAAATGATAAAATTTGCTAATATTCCTTTCACGGATTCTAAGTGGAGTCATCCGCAAGACAGTGAAATAAATAAAATTATAAAACACATTTATATTTAAGAGTAAATAACAAACGTGTCAGTGCATGTACCTTAAAGTGCATAAGATAATTTAACACAATTTACTAACGCACACCGCATTACTGCACTGAACAGGTACAGAAGGCATCTTTCACACAGATCAAAAAAAGTTTTGCATCACCCCGGTTCCAGAACTCCTGAAGATAGACGTTGATTGTGGATGTTTTGTCACAAACACAGTCTCTTTCACTGTTCAGAGATATCACTAAACCCGCTAAAAGATGTAAACAACCATGCATTAGCAGCGCCTATTAGACGGAAGGGGTCCGACAGCTGATTATTTCCAGTCCATCCACCAGAAAGGAGGTACACGGCTCGTGTTGTCTGTAGTTGCCTAGACGGTCAATACCGCGGTTCGATCGAGTCCGCATTGTTACTTTGTTCCAGGAAGGGCACTCAACAAGGGAAGTGTCCAGACGTCTCTGAGTGAACCTAAGCGATGTTGTTCGCACATGGAGCAGATAAAGAGAGACAGGAACCGTCGGTGACATGCCTCGCTCAGGCCACCCAAAGGCTACTACTGCAGTGGATGATCGCTAACTACGGATTATGGCTCGGAGGAACCTGGCAGCAACGCCATTATATTGAATAATGCTTTTCGTTCAGCCACAGGACGTCGTGTTACGATCAAACTTTGCGCAATAAGCTACAAGATGCGCAACTTCACTCCCGACGTCCATGGCGAGGTCCATCTTTGCAACCACGAGACCATGCAGCGTGGTACAGATGGGCCCAAAAACATGCCGAATGGACGGCTCAGGATTGGCAAAACATTCTCTTCACCGATGAGTGTCGCATATGACCTCTACCATACAATCGTCGGATACGTGTTTGGAGGCAACCCGGTCAGGCTGAACTCTTGAGAGATATTGCCTGCGAGTGCAGCAAGGTGGAGGTTCCCTGCTATTTTGGGGTGGCATTATGTGGTGGTCACGGAAGGCGCCGTAACGGCTGTAAGATACGTGAATGCCATCCTCCGACCCATGTGCAACCATATCGGCAGCATATTGGTGAGGCATTCGTCTTCATCGGCGAAAATTCGAGCCCCCATCGTGCACATCTTGTGAATGACTTCCTTCAGGATAGCTACATCGCTCGAATAGGGTGGCGAGCATGTTCTCCAGACATTAACCCTATCGAACATGCTTGGTATAGATTGAAAAGGGCTGTTTACGGAGAACGTGACCCACCGACCACTCTGAGGGATCTACGCCGAATCGCCTTTGAGGAGTGGGACAATCTGGACCAACAGTGACTTGATGAACGTGTGGATAGTATTCCACGACCAATACCGGCATGCATCAATGCAAGAGGACGCGCTACTGGGTATAAGAGGTACGGTGTGTACAGCAATCTGGGCCACCACCTCTAAAGGTCTCGCTGTATGGGGGTACAACATGCAATTTGTGGTTTTCATGAGCAATAAACAGGACAGAAAAGTTGTTTATGTTGATCTCTATTCCAGTTTTCTGTCTAGGTTCCGGAAGCCTCGTAACCGAGGTGATGCAAAACTTCTTTTGATGTGTGTATGTAACAGTCAGTTTATCTGATATTATTAACGGCATATACGTGAACTGGTTCTACTAGGAAACACGACAGTGAGGTAGGAGTTAGCAACCGTTCCTAAATTGTGTTTTATTCATACTTACAATTTTTATGGGCGCTGGCAATTTTTTGCGAATATGTGCTCCTGAGTAATGCGCTCCTTTCTGGAATAAAATTAGTGACTAAATCCTTGTACAGACTATTCCTTTCTCTAGTATGGATTCCATGAACTGATCTGTTGGTTTGACAAAGATATATATTATTTATGTCAACTTTCACTGTGCAATACATACATTAGAAACAGTAATTGGTGTTCCTTCATCTCTGAGCGGGTCTATGCAGTATTCTCTTGAATTCACGCCACAAATAATTGGTAACTCACTGTACTACTGGTTCGTGCTTTTCCGATGGGTTGGTAGACTAATTTTCTTGGGGAATTACATGTGATGTTAGGTCTAATGTTTTCCCGTGACAAGTAGCTAATAATTTCCTTTCTGAATGTAGTCCAGCATATGCTAGACAGAAAATAATAAGGTTTAATTTTTTCCGAGATTTTGATAAATATTTGAAATTATGACGTATTAATAATGCTACAACTAGTCGATTTGACCGTGACGTACTGCTTTCGTGACAAGATATGTAGTGTGCACTGTACAGCAATCCCTACTGTGCTAAGGCGTAATGATTACAGGTTCTACGGTAATGCAAATAAAATTGTACCCATGTCTGCGACTCCGGCGGGAGAGCAGCGTCACCTTGGGCGGACCAGCTCACAGACTGCGGTAAGCCAGAGGACAGCACTTGTCGTTTCCACCACCGGCTTTTAACGTTAGCAGCAGCAGAGGGGTGAGAACTCGTGTTCCGCTAACACTGTCTCTCCCGACTCCACCGTGCCGACAAGTTGGGCAATACATATTTATTGTCCGCATTTCCTACAGCTTTGCATGAAAATGTCTGCAGCGACAGAGTGACATTTACATGGCAAAGGCCGAAAATTGGATGCCGCGTTCTCTGGCAGATGGTGCCCACGTGTTCCGACAGCCGCTGTTTCAAAGGCCGTAACTTCACATTACGCATTGCGAGGCGACTAAGTCACGAACTTTAGCGCCAGCTTTCAGTCTTGTCCCAGCATTGCAGTCCCGCGGGCTAAACTGTGCAGCACCAATTGTCTGTAGCTTAAACTCTTCCCCTTTTTTTCAAATCGGTTGATGGCTGTTACTACTGCTTACATAGTCGGGCTTAGTGGACCATATATAAAATGCGCGTGTGGAAACAGGGAGGCTGCGGAATCAAACCGCGGTCGAAACACCGAAATTTTTCAGTCCGTCTTTAGCTTTCACCGTTCGCCAGGAATGACAAGTGCTTCGGATTCCACGTGAATCTATAAGTTCCCTTTCCCGGGTTGTATAATTGGGGTAGGTTAGGGACACACAAGTCGCCGAAGTGGTATCCAATCGAAAGACTTGCATCAGGCCATTGAGCCATACGAAATTATCATAATCTTTCCTCCTCACACACTGTAGTCATCACGGCTTATCTATACTACGATATAAAGACAAGTCGTTGTTAAACGTTGTTACGAAAAATCTCAAAAAGTACTTGACCGAATTACTTCAATTTGTTACAGGATACTCTAATCACTGTTTGGATGGATATATACTATATATTTTAATATGCAGGATATATAAATACGTATGTTCCATATAAAGGGGCAAGTTCGTTAGCAAAACCTCTCGAAAAGTTCTTGGCCGATTTACTTCAAACTTTTACAAGGTACCATAAAAAACCTACGAAAGGGCATAGTTACACATTGTTTTGAAATTTGTGATATGGTTCTATGGGATTAAACTGCTGAGGTCATCGGTCCTTAGGCTTACACACTAATTAAACTAACTTATGCAACAACATATACACCCATGCCATGCTCGAGGGAAGACTCGAACCTCCGACGGAGGAAGCCGCGCAAACCGTGGCAAGGCGCCCTAGAGCACACAACTACCCCGCGCGGCTACATGTTAATGATATATGAGGTATATAAATATATATATTTAAAATCTATACTACCATACATACACAAGTCGATGTTTGACGTTGTTATTAAATATCTTGTGAAGTAATTGATCGAATTACTTCAAATTTTCACACGATATTCTAGTAAACATTCTGATGAACATATACAATATTTTTTAACAACAACGTAACCGACTAAGAGAAAGAAAATCTGTGCTATGCTGTTTGCAAAAATGTGCCGTGTCGTTTTCTTTCTCGCAGTTAGTTTTAAATACGACTGTAGGGCATTTAAACCATCAGACAAATTGATATATATATATATATATATATATATTCTTTCTCCTCATATATAATTGTAAATGAAAATAGTATACACAACTCCATAACTACGTGCTGTTTTGTTTTCTTTCTCGCAGTCGGCTTTAACATAAAGCAGGAATCTTATATTTAAGGCTTATCGGCTTATCATTAGAATACCACTACGGAATATGAAGCGTCCGAAACTTCGTAATCCAGCCCGTATGCCGATTAAAACCATGAGAAATACTGTCACTGAAGCTACTAACCGCGCAGATCCAGCAGAAATCTCATGTTTGGTGCACCAATGGTCGCAACAGACTTTTATCTTATTTTTCTATTATTCTATTATTATTATTATTATTATTATTATTTCCGTTTAAGAGACCGTTTGAACTTGAATTCCTTTATGATAATTGTTTATGTTTTTTCTGAGCCCAAATTTTCTTCATGTGTTCACTGTGTTGTTTCTTTCGCTCCGCTGTCCATTTGCATCCTGGTCTCTTCTGTGTTGTGGTGTCAAATTTATGTTTTTTGATGGTGTTCCTGAATTCAGTTCTATTTTCTGCATCGTTTAGTGTTATGTGTGCTTGTCTGAGGTCCTCTTCATCTTCTTTTATCCATTTTGTTTTTCCCCTGCCCGAGTTGATGACTTTAAGAATTCGCTTTGAAATTCTGTTTTCATTCATCCTGTGTGTATGTCCGTAGAACTGCATTCTTCTTTTCCTTACAGTATCCGTAATCTTGTCTGTGTATTTCTATAATTCTGATGTTGGTCTCTTCTTCCAGATTCCTTGCTCTTGTATCGGGCCAAAAATTTTCCTGAGAATTTTCCTTTGTTGTTTCTCTATTTCTTTGATTTTAGTTTGCCCACCTATTTGTGTTGTTTCAGATGCATTCAGTGCCTTCGGAAGTACGACAGTGTTGTAGTGCCTCGATTTGGATATGGGATTCAACGTTATAATGGTTCCACGTGAGTTTATGTGCTTTCTGTAGTTTTTTTATTCTTTCCTCATTGGCCTTTAGGTTGATCCCTGATGGCTGGATGATTTCTCTCAGGTACTTAAAATGTGGTACTTGTACCATTTTCCCATGGGTTGTCACAATAGGCAATTTGTCTTGTGGCACTCTTTCTATGTACTGGGTTTTCTCATATGAGATTTGCAGGCCAGTTCTTTGTGCAATTTCGTGTAACTTCTCTATGGCGTTAGTGGCTTCTTTTCTATTATTTGTGAGGATTGCAAGGTCATCCGCAAAAGCTAAACACTTCCCATTGAATCTATTGTCTTTTCTAATGCCAATTTGGATTCCTTTGGCTTCTTTTTCCCATGTCCTGATAATTTTTTCAAGAATGATATTAAAGAGTAATGGTGAAAGTCCGTCACCCTGTCGCACTCCAGTTTGGATTTCAAATGGTTCCGAGATTTCCCCCATAAATTTAATCTTGGAGACTGTGTCAGTTAATGTTTCCCGAATGATTGCTCTTGTCTTTGTGTCAATGCTCAACTCTATTATTATTATTATTATTATTATTATTATTATTCTATTATTTATAATAAGCGACTTCCCTTCACAATCAAGATGTTGTTGGCTGTAACGACAAACAAGGCTCAAGGTCAACGAGTGAGTAAAGAGAATATGATCAGAGTGTGAGGGAAAGGGGGGGGGGGGGAATGGACATAGAGTGGACGGTAAGAGAAGATGGACGAGAGAAAGGAGGGAGGAGGAGGTGCAGACAGGCGGGCGAGCAGGAAATGGACAGTGAGACTTTGGAGGATGAGACGGAGAGAGAGGGAGGAAGGAGGAGATGGACAGAGAGAGGGGGGAAGCATGATATCAGGACGTATATCCAGTTCACATAAATATTTAGCAATTGCAAAAGATTGTCGGTTTCGCTAGTTTTCTACGTCTGCATCTGTACTCCACAAGCGGCTTCAACCTGTCGCAGAGCTTATTCCGAGTAGACTCGCTATCATTGTCTTTCATCGCTCTCCTGTTAAAAACAGTACGCGAAAAGATCTACTTTTCTTTAGCCTTCGTGTGATATAGAATCTCTCTACTTTTACCTCCACGGCCTTTTCGCGAGATATACGTAAAAAGAAGCAGTATATTGGTTAGCTCTTGTAGGAATGTACGCATGAGAATTCGAGCAGCTCTTCTTCGGATTATATATATTTTTCTCTATAAATCATACCTAATAAAGGTTCCAGAGCGAGCAGCAATGTCCAAGAAAAAATCATGGACGGTACATCTCCCGTAGATTCTCGCACGATTAGTTTTATTTGGTGGTTCCACTTTAAATCGCTTCTTACGGATACTTTCAGATAATTTAACAGATTGTTCTACAAAATGCGCGATTCGTTATGTTTATGTCGAGGTTCAATCAACGATGATTGCTCTAAATATCGATTCTCTGCATTCTTTCTGCATTCACTACAATTTTCTCGCGTTTTCTGAGATCTGTTTTAGCTCTGGTATCATGTTTTCTTCTTTCTTTGTATCATAGTTTGGGAAATAATCTCTTTTGTATTGTTCGAATTTTGCTGACTTCAGGCTTCCTTTTCTCGGAATCATAAAGTAGTCTCGAAAGTGTCATCCGCCTGTATAAAAAGAGATGTATGTGGACGTAGGACGTGTGGTTTCCTTCTAAAGCAGTTCCGAATCGCCTGAAGAAATTGCAACCAAAGTTGATACGGATATAATTAGTGAACCAGAAAAAAAATACAGTGGAGCTAGAGACACTCCTAACTCCCCTAAGGGTTGGGTAGGGGGCGCGGATGTGACGTGTAAAAATGAGCATTATTCTTGAAAAGCAATTTCAACCAAAATCGACACAATATGACTTTTTATCTGTAAAAGTGCTGTGGTTTGGTGGAGTTCCCAGCATTTGTAGAAGTGGTGATTGGTGATGGGATGGGGAGTGGTAGAGAGGGGGGGGGGGGGGGGGAAGAAGGTGTCATTCGGTAGTAAAAATAGCTCAGGAACATGTGAGCAGTTCAAGAAACTTGGTACACACATGACTTATAAAAAAAATTGTGGGTGAGACATTGGTACCACCCTTAGGCTTGGAGAGCGGCGTAGGATTGAGGACCTTGAAAGAACTGGACCAGTTTCACCCAATCTTGGGAACTGGAAAATCAACCCAACTTGTTAAGTGGAACATACATAGGTTACTGCTAGGGTAAGAAACCCCCAGGAAATCCTGAGAAGCCAGTGATGGCGAAAAGGCTGTGACTAACAAAAGTCCACAACAGTGCAACGAATGTGTGCGAGATAGGGTTAACAAATAATAATACGCGTAATAAGTGTTGAACACCTGAGGAGTTGAGTTAGAATGCATGAGATACGCAATTATTGGCGTATTTGGATTTTATTGGACTGCATTGCGTTTCACTTGATGGAGTACTTTCATTTATTTGCTCATTTTAACGTGCGTGGTATGATATAGCTTCTTAATTATTGAACAATAATTACGGCAGATCTCTTTACATAACGCTGCAATTACTCAATGCTACCAGAGAAACGAGAGAAGAATCGTTACCATCATTTTATACGAGTACACTAATTTCACTACATGTGTAAAGAAGCATCTGTTTCCTTAATTATTCGGATTGGCAAATGGCATATTTTGTAATTAACTGGAATGATAATCACTCTTTCACTCCCAGTTTGAGAAAATGAGTTCTAGTCAGATGACTGTAAAGTTTCCATAACCGCAAGTTAGGAGCGGAAGCAATGAATTGTGGTTGGTAGATGAGACAGTGAATTGTTAGTCGGAGTTCTGAGGAAATATTAGCGAAAGGTTACTCTTGTCTCCTCCTAACCAAAGACGTCTCACCTACCTTTCAGGATTTTCCACGACGTGGGTGGGAACTTTAATACTTCACAGCGCGGTCTGGTGGTCTCTAATGTCACACTGTCGAGAACAGTATACTTCAAAGACCGCTGTATACTCAAGTGGAGGCAGCAGCAGTTACTACGGGTATTTAGCTGAAAATCAAATCTGTTGTTTGAGGTGTCATTTGGTAAAGTCCGATAATGAAGATAGGCTAGGCCTCAGTGTTAAGTGGTATCCAACATAGGGCGTGGATAAGCGAGGGTCGGACGAGAGGATTTCACAGCGAAGCGTGGAGTATTCTACTGAATTGCAGCGAATGACGGGACTTTCGGCTTTGCGTGAAAAAGGAATAGGAGGCGGCATTTCAGAAATCTTGTACGGGTCTATTTCACTATGCTGTCTGTACCCGTTGTATTTTTTGTGAAAATGAATACTGATGAAAATCACCCTCCCTTTACGTCTCATCACATAACAGGGATACATCGTCCTTATCTCCCACAACTGGATACCAAATAAAGGTCTCCTTATCTATAGAAAATAGCATGTATACAGCAGAAATTATATTCATAAATTTACGGTTTTAGCCCAGCGTAACAAAATTGAAATTTTGTCAGGCGCTCGTCCTAAAGAAGAATTTAAGCCTTTTGACTCAAAAGTAGAATTCAAAAATTTATTTAGAGACAGTTCAAGAAGTTTTTCTAAATTACACGTAGGAAAGAATAACATGGGGCAGTGATAAAATAATTCAACCTATATTGTTATGTTTCTAACTACCCAAAACAAAAAACTTTTTCTGTTTATGAGATATCCATGGTAAAGGTTACGTGTGTGTGTGTGTGTGTGTGTGTGGGTGGGTGTGTGTGTGTGTGTGTGAGTGTTGTAACTATTTCGTGTCTTTTATAGGACTAGTATTCAGTTGTTGTTTATGTGTATTTCGCCATTTGTTAGTTGCTCTATGGTCTATGCTATGGCTTTTCTGGTATGAGGGTTCTCTTACTTTTGTGATCATATATTTATTATGACAATTTATTCTGATAATTTCCAAATACGAGGTACGGCTGTAACATAAGGGGACTGATGCTATCACAAAGTACGTAAGCGCCAAAGAATTGGCTGTGGTCTTCGTTTAGGTAAGAGCTGTTATCATATTTTGCCGAGAAGGTAAGTTTAATTACAGAGCAACAAATTGTCATAAGTTTCACATAAAACGTGAAAAAACTGCTATTGAAACCTATCTTTAACTAAAAGAAGTATATGGCGAAGACTGTTTATAACGTACGCCAGTTTTTTAGTGGTTCACGAGTTTCCAAGATCACCGAGAAAATGTTGAAGATGACTCACGTCTGGGGCGCCCTTCAACATCAAAAATGGGTGAAAATATCGAAAAAGTAGGTAATCTGATTTGATCTAATCGTCGTTTGAGTATTCGATCGATTCCTGAAACTGTAGGAATTGACGAACAATGCGTAAGGCAAATTTTACATAACCAGTCTAATACGAGAAAAGCGTGTATAAAACTGATGCCGAAAATTCTCACGATCGAACAAAAAGAAGTTCATGAATATGTTTCCACTGAAGATGATTCTGATTTCTTGGAAAGAATGATTACATGCGACGAATCTTGGTTTTTCACTTACGATCCAGAAACTATGCGCCAATCCATAGATTGAAAGGGCTCAACTTCACCGAAAGTGAAAATAGCTCGAATGAGCATATCAAGATTCAAAGCGATGATGATTGTTTTTTTCGATATCCATGTATCTGTGTTTTCTCTGGGTTCGTGAAGGTCAGACTATTAATCAGCATTACCATCTTCATGTTCTTGCTCAATAAGATAAAAAAACCCAAATTGTGGGAGAGCAAGTCATGGGTTCTGTATAAAGACTACGCACCGGCAGATGCTGCATTGTCTGTTAAGGGGTTTCAGGCGAAGTACAGTGTCCCATTTTTAGACCACCTACCTTACTCGTCAGACGTAGCACAATGTGACATTTATCTATTCCCCAAGGTGAAATCTGGATTAGAAGGAACAAGATTTCATGAAGGAATGAAAGAAAAAGCGGTACATCTCAGCGAAGAATTCACAAACGAAGTCTTCCAGCACTGATTCCATCAATAGAAATTCGCAAGGAACGTCGTAGTATTAGTTTAGGGGAGTATATGAGGGTTCCAATAACTAAATATGTATATTTTTGTAATAGAATATTGTATAGCAATAGTCCTGTTATTTTATAGCCACATCTCGTATTGATCTCTCTTTATTTGGGTAATGACTATGTTCCTTTAGAAGTTTTGGAATTCTCTAATGATTAGTACCATCCTTCCAACATTAATAAACTCTTTACATCTAATTCTAAATATTCTGATGGTTATTCTACATACAGTACATTGCAGCTTTGTATATGTTTGTTCCTTCGAATTTGTGTCTCTCTAGGGTGTAGAGATGGTTAAAAATGTTTGGACTACCGTTGTTGCTTTAAACCCTGTATGGAAATCTAGCTTGGTCTCACCTATTTGACTGCTACATTGTCGGCTCTTACCGTCGGGACCAACCAAGAACTCGTTGAGGCTGGTTGGGCTGATGTGGGACTGTGAACTTGTTGAGTTCGAGTACTTCATTGAAAGGGGGGGGGGGGGGGGGGGGGTGTCGCACACTAGTGCATAATTGCCCTGCAGCTGCTCCAGTGAAAATACATGTGAACATGCACTCGAAACAATTCCAAGCCATTAAAGACTAGTAGCTTATGCGGGCGGTTCCAGAGAAGGTTATGCAAAATCCCTTGAGTCACATGCAGCATGCAAACACTTCTCGGTACGAGAGATGGCAGCGCGGCATAAGCTTCTAGAACGAGCACATGACGCAAGAGGCAGGGCTAGGAGCCTTGTGACTCAACGTTTCCGCGTCTCATTACGGCCGGACCGGTACCAGATAATGGATGGTGCTCACAATTATGATGTCACGGCGGGCGCCACGGGAGCTGTCTTCATCTGGAGCGTCCGAGGCTCGCAGGAGGCGCAGTCGCCGCCTCTGAATAACGAAGCATTGTCGGCAAACAATGCCAACATAAACCGAGCTCTCCAGACGGTTTTATTCTCCACTTGTTAACTAGTACCTTCCAGTGGGTCGTGAAGCAATTAGAGAAAACAATAGCGGGAATGAACAGCGCAAAGTTTCCTGGTAAATTTCAAATCGACGGGGCGCAATTGGTCTCTTATCTGACGGTCGCTACTAGAAAACGGACAAAAAGGGGGGCGGTGACGCAGTTAGTGCGCCTCTCCTCCAGCAGGTAGGTAGAAAATAAATTCCATGAACAGCTGTATAGACGAAGCTGAGAGAATACCCACACTAAAAATATATGTGAAATACGACAGAGTAGGCAACATATTAATAATTATGAACAAAAACTAAAATCGACTTCACTAAGGTGTGTGAGTACGCTCAGAATGGCTTAACTCCAAAAGCTAGCAGGCGACGCTTCCTTTTTAATTCAACGTCAACAACCAAAGTTCCTTCCAGAGTGGACGCCACTGTTAAATGCAGGCTTATTCACAAGTACCTTCAAAGGTTTCAGGAGACGACTGCACGAAAACTACAAAACACACAGAAGATAAGACACTTATCAGTGGAGAGAGGATACGTGTTCGATACGAGCATCTTTGTGAGGCGGTAAAAACGTCAATAGGTGTGTACAATTTGTCGAAGTCGCTGGGAATACACGACGACAGCAGCTAGCTTCGGAAATCTGTTCATTGGGTTGTCTATCTACAGATGAGAGCAAATTCTACGCGATAATAAATTGAAGTGACAAAAGTCATGGGACTGCTCCTAATGGTGTGTCGGACCTTCTTTTACCCAGCATAGTGCAGTAGCACGACGTGGCATGAACTCAACAAGTCGTTGGAAGTCCCCTGCAGACATATTGAGCGATGTTGCCTCTATAGCCGTCCATAATTCCAAGAGTGTTGCCGGTGCAGGATTTTGTGCACGATATCACCTCTCGATTATGTGCCATAATTGTTCGATGGGATTCATGTCGTGCGATTTGCGTGGCCAAATCATTCGTTAGATTTGTCCAGAATGTTCTTCAAACCAATCGCGAACGACTGTGGCCCGCTGGTACTATATCATCGTTTGGGAACGTGAAGTCCATGAATCGCAAGTGGTCTCAAAGTATCCCACTTCCAGTCAATGATCAGTTCAGTTGGACCGTGTAAACACGGGTCACATCATTATGGAAGCATCACAAGTTTGCACAGTACCTTATTGACAACTTGGGTCCATAGCTTCGTACGGTTTGTATCATACTCGCATCCTACAATCAGCTCTTGTGAACTAAAATCGGGAGCCTTCTAACCAGGCGAGTCTTCTAGGGCCCAACCGATACGGTGAAGAGCCCAGGAGAGGCGCTGCCGTGCCGTTAGCAAAGGCACTCGCGTTGGTCGTCTGCGGCCATAGCCCACTAACGCCAGATATCGCCGTACTGACTTGACGGATACGTTCCTCGTAGGTCCCACTCTGATTGCTACTGTTATGTTACGCAGTGTTGCTTGTCTGTTAACACTGACAGCTGTACGCAAACGCCGCTGCTCTCGGTCGTTAAGCGGAGGCCGTCGGCCACTGCGTTGCCCGTGGTGAGAAGTAATGCCTGAAATTTGGTATTCTCGGCACACTCTTGACACTGTAGGTCTCGGAATACTGAATTCCCCAAAGATTCTCCAAGTACGATTTCGCGTTCAAAGTCGTCATGTCGTGGGGCCATCATCACGTCGGAAACCTTTTGACATCAGTCACCTGAGTACAAATGACAGCTCCACCAATGCACTGCCCTCTCGTAACGTGTGTACGTGATGCAACTGCCATTTATATACGTGCATATCGCTATCCCATGTCATCTGACACGTCAGTGTAGAGCGCGGACGATTTGTATTGATGTTTTGACACGCCTGGTGCACTCTGTAACTATGCTGCGGAGCGTGTTACGTAACAAAATTTGGAGAAATGTTCTGTCAGGTGAAAGATGTCATTTTTGTGTGTGTCTTATAGACTTTACGCATTCTTCTCCTGTAACGAGGAGGTACTTTACAAAAGAACTGTACATTACAGTATTCACGTCACGTCAAATTGAATGAAGTTGGAATTGCTTACAAATGACAACAAGAACCACAGTATACCACAACTGTATTTAAAGAAACAAAAAATGAAGGCTTGTGAGGAGAACTAATGCTGTGTACGTGAAGATGCGCAGCAGAAGTGTGGAGCTAGTAAGGGGCGAGAAGCAGGAAACGTTTTACGCAGGATTGCTTACTGTCACCTCTGAAATTAAATTTGCGTATTGAAGAGGCAATGAGGGAACTAAAGGGGTATCTCAATGTGGGAACTGTTTACAACGGACAGAAAATCACCATAATACTGTTCACTGGTGACTCAGCAGTAATCAGTGAAAGTGAACAGGGTTTGAGTCAGGTGCTGAATAAAATGGCAGTTGTTGTTGTTGTTGTTGTTGTTGTTGTTGTCGTCATCTTCAGTCCTGAGACTGGTTTGATGCAGCTGTCCATGCTACTCTATACTGTGCAAGCTTTTTCATCTCCCAGTACCTACTGCAACCTACATCCTTCCGAATCTCCTTAGTGTATTCACCTCTTGGTCTCCCTCTACGATTTTTGCCCTCCACGCTGCCCTCCAGTACTAAATTGGTGATCCCTTGATGCCTCAGAACATGTCCTACCAGCCGATCCCTTCTTCTGGTCAAGTTGTGTCACAGGCTCCTCTTCTCCCAATTCTATTCAATACCTCCTCATTAGTTATGTGATCTACCCATCTAAACTTCAGCATTCTTCTGTAGCACCACATTTCGGAAGCTTCTATTCTCTTGTTGTCCAAACTATTTATCGTCCATGTTTCACTTCCATACATGGCTACACTCCATAAAAATACTTTCAGAAATGACTTCCTGACACTTAAATCTATACTCGATGTTAACAAATTTCTCTTCTTCAGAAACGCTTTCCTTGCCATTGCCAGTCTACATTTTATATCCTCTCTACCTCGACCATCATCAGTTATTTTGCTCCCCAAATAGCAAAACTCCTTTATAATGTGCAAACAACACTCTGAAGTCATTGGTTTCCTTCTTCATGGCCTGGAACCACCGATGCTGTTGCAAGACAGAGACATATGGTAGTACACTACGGTGCTACTACGAATATAATACATTGCAGCAGTTACTAATAGCGTCCAAAGCAACAGTCGGCGAGGAGATTGTGCCAAGTGACTGGAGGAGATGGTGACGCGCGTTCTTTTTTATTTTATTTCCTTTTTTTGTGGCCATACTGAGTAATCATTGACAGTGATGTAAGTATAGCTGAAAGTTATTGTAACGTAGATTTCAGTTTGTACTACTACTTTTATGAATGGTTTCGGCATGGAACTATGGGTCACTACGTAGTTTTGATACAAAATTTTTAAAATTGTAGACCCGTTCTTGCTTGTTATTTAGGAAGAAATTTTCAGATGTGCGACCGTGTCCAGAAAAATATGAGAATTTGCTATCAAATACATTACTTGAAAAGATGGTTGAAAATTGTATGTGCTAGTGGTTCCAAAGTAAAATAAACTCCTTAAAACAATTGACTATTTTTTGCCAATTTTTTCTTTATTAGTTGCTTATTACGATAACAAAGTACAATTTTGTGGAAAACAGTAATATACTACAGGATTATTCAGTAGCCCTAATCGATGTCATGTTATGGAAGCCGCAATGTTATATCTGGCCTTCATAAACCCAGCGCGAGGTTTTCATACTCTCTCGTTCGCTACGCGAACTATTAGCCCTACAGAAAAAAATTAACGGGACCTTTATGTAAGAAATTTAATAGAGTTATACGTTGTCGCTAAAGGGCGTAGTTTTCGAGTTATTGAAGAAAATGTACGAAAGTTATCTTTCAACGCACGCTTAGCCCCCACTAGTCAGGCTTTGTAGTATATCTGACTGCTCGAACTGTTTCCCACATTCGACCGTTTTTGGTCTTCATTAACTGGCCTTATTATGCCACTGGCTTAGTCGAGCAATTACAAATTGTAAAACTGACATTTGTTCCAAATTTTACCTAGCAATTTTGTTAATTTTAACAGCATAATATAAATATGTACATCGTCGTATTCGTCAGGCGTTCTGACTTCGAAACTACTGTACGTGTAAGGGTTATGTCTGGATCGAATTGTTGACGCAATTAATTTTAGCGTAGAATTTACAAACGCCGTTTTTCTTTCGTTATCCACACGGGAACGTTTAAATTAATCATTAAATGTTAATAAAATAGCCGAATATGGGATGGTGTAACAGTCCAATGAATAGAGACAAAAAAGGTGAATATCTGGAATAGTTCATGTAGTTGGGAACTTTGTGCTTTGGTAGAAGAGAGTACCACGAGAAAATATGCTGGACATCCTGATTGAAGAGGTATGAGTGCGGCGGTCCACGGTGCGTTTGAAGATCAATTTTATAGATTTTTCTTGAGATACTCGGAACCCGTGGATTCCAGAGAAAACGTGTTCCGGTACAAAATTTCATTATATTAAATTTCGCTCAGAAAGGTCCTGTTAATTTCTTTCTGTGGAACTAATAGTTTCCGCTTACCGAGCGAGAAAATATGAAAATCTCGTGTGTGGTTTATGAAGGCCATATATAACATCGCGGATAGCATTTAACGACATTGGTAGGGGCATCTGAATCACCCTCCATAGTTTTTTCATATTGTTGGGTCTCAGAGGGTTAAACAAAAGAAGAAACAAAACGTAATGATGTGCGTAGCTGCAGCAGGTGGAGATACTGAATGGCTGAAAGCTAAACTTGAACAAGCCACTTCTAAATAGGTGTGTAAGCATGGTGTCACTCCAAAGCAGATATATCTTTGAACATTTAAAGTGCCCCACTGCAGACTCCTAACTAAGGTATGAGGGTATGGGATTGGTTCCCAAGTATGTGATTGGCTCCAAGACTTCTTAAGTAACAGAACCCAGTACGTTGTCCTCGATGGTGAGCGTTCATCGGAGGTGAGGGTATCATCTGGAGTGCCCCAGGGAAGTGTGGTAGGCCCGCTGTTGTTTTCTATCTAAATAAATGGTTCAAATGGCTCTGAGCACTATGGGACTTAACATCTTTGGTCAACAGTCCCCTAGAACTTAGAACTACTTAACCTAAGGACATCACACACATCCATGCCCGAGACAGGATTCGAACCTGCGACCGTAGCAGTCGCGCGGTTCTGGACTGAGCGCCTTAACCGCGAGACCACAGCGGCCGGCTCAAAATAAATGATCTTTTGGGTAGGGTAGATAGCAATGTGCGGCTGTTTGCGGATGATGCTGTGGTGTACGGGAAGATGTCGTCGTTGAGTGACTGTAGGAGGATACAAGATGACTTGGACAGGATTTGTGATTGGTATAAAGAATGGCAGCTAACTCTAAAAATAGATAAATGTAAATTAATGCTGATGAATAGGAAAAAGAATCCCGTAATGTTTGAATACTCCATTAGTAGTGTAGCGCTTGAGACAGTCACGTTGATTAAATATTTGGGCATAACATTGCAGAGCGGTATGTAGTGGGACAAGCATGTAATGGCAGTCGTGGGGAAGGCCGATGGTCGTCTCCGGTTCATTGGTAGAATTTTGGGAAGATGTGGTTCATCCGTAAAGGAGACCGCTTATAGAACGCTGGTCCGACCTATTCTTGAGTACTGCTGGAGCGTTTGGGATCTCTATCAGATCGGATTGAGGGAGGACATAGAAGCAATTCAGAGGCGGGCTGCTAGATCTTTTACTGGTAGGTTTGATCATCACGCCAGTGTTACGGAAATGCTTCAGGAACTCGGGTGGGAGTCTCTGGAGGAAACGAGGCGTTCCTTTCGTGAATCGCTACTGAGGAAATTTAGAGAACGAACATTTGTGGCTGACTGCAGTACAATTTTACTGCCGCCAACTTATATTTCGCGGAAAGACCACAAAGATAAGATGAGAGAGATTAGGGCTCGTACAGATGCATATAGACAGTCATTTTTCCCTCGTTCTGTTTGGGAGTGGAACAGGGAGAGAAGATGCTAGTTGTGGTACGAGGTACCCTCCACCACCCAACGTATAGTGGATTGCGGAGTATGTATGTAGATGTAGAAGTTACGTGCACACTTTATTGAGTACAGCTACGCAATGTCGCCGCGTTCTTAGCTTTGTCGCCGATAAATTACACGCCAGCACTCAGGGTCAGAGTGAGTCCGCGTGTATGTTGTGCGGATGGAAGGCCGCAGCATACGAGTACCACGGCAAAAATAACTGGTGGCGGTATGTTTTAATGTGTCTTTAATAGCGTGAAACAGATCTAACCTGAGGGCTATGTGCCGTACAAATACTTGGCGCAATGCGTTGGCGCATCATCATGCGTCACGGAGTGCCGGGTTCGATTCCCGGCCAAATCTGGAATTTTTTCCGCCAGGGGACAGGGTGTGTGCGTTGTCCTCATAATTTCATCCTCATTCGGGAAATTGGGGAGACTGGATCTTTCTTTTTTCCATTTAACTTGCAGAGAAACCCACCGTCTAGTAGATATGTTGGATCGCACTGCTACTACAATATGTAGCGGTAGTGGCACTCATGGTCTCTTAGACGGTGTGAGAACTTTTAGATGGTCATAAGAGTTCTCACACCGTTGCCCGTCCCTAGCCACGTGGAGGCGGACCAGATTTCTTGCACGGTGTGCTACTAACCTTCCTCTGTTTATTATTCCTTTTTTTGTATATATTGTTAATACAAAGATACTCTAAATACATTTTACAATGTTTGAAATTTAAGAAATATATAATATCAAAGAAGAATAAAATTTACATAAAATAATTTGTAAACTTAAAGTCTACTTCCTTTGCAGATGAACAAAACAGAAATAACTAAAACTGGAATCTCTGATTTCGCGGTAAGCCACACCCACACGAGGGCTCGGCAAATCCTCGAGCCTGTCGTACTGGACGTGGATTTTGTACATTTGAACGTCTATATATGTTCGTTACTCTATAGCAACAAGAAGCATAAGCATTAGTAAGCATACAAGAAAACAAGAATTATACATACTACAGTGTTCATTAGAAGTGTATACTAATTTTAATCTTAGAAGTACATTAACATTTGTTACCAAAACACTGCACATAAATACCAATACAGGTCACATTAACGTTATTTACCAAAACAGGAACAATTTTAAACAATACATAGTGGCTATACAATTATACGAATTATTAACACACATCTACTTGTACGCATGCACACCTAAGTGCGAGGGCTCGGGATAGACTTCGTGCCAGTCGCTCTTGGGATACCAGAACCTTCATACCATGTCCTCGACCACAACTAAATCTGAGTCTGAGTTTGAATTTGAGTCTGCGTCAGTGTCGCTCCATTGATGCTGCCTAACCTGTGCAGCCAGTCTGACCTGTGCATAAGGCCGATCCTTCCTGAACTGTTCGTGGAGTATGAAATGTCGTTGCTTAAATTATTCAGCCTCACCCACTCATCCTGCTGTCTTATTAAATTATATAAGTCCTCGGTAACAGTTCGTTCTCGTGTCCTTGAAAGCCTGCAACAGTGTAGGACAACGTGTTCCGGTGTACTGACTTGACCACACAAACATACATATGTCTCTCTTAAACCTACTCGTTGTAAATGCGCAGAATATGGTCCATGAGCCGTCAGGAAATGGACCATAGCGCGCGTAGGAGACTGGACTGTGGAAAGATTGGGAATTTTAACGGGCGCTGATAACCGCGTCGTTGAGCGCCGCACAAACCGAAATCATCATCATCATCATCATCGTCCTGCCATGACACCCGCCTGGCGCCACCTTCCACATGGCAGCCAGTGCCTAGCTTTTTATTGAAACAAGGGACGCTTTGGCATGTGGCGTACGTGACATCTGTGGCAGCAACACTACAACGAACTCGCTTTGGAGCGTATAAATACTGGCCGTCGTACCAGGTAGTCATCGAACTGGCGAGTCATCTAGCTGGCGTGTACCACAGCGTCAGCTTTCACTGTGAGGTCGCTGCCGTTCCTCCACAATTCAGTCTGGATATCTGCCAGACGGACATCTGCAGCGTTGATGGATCGAGGGTCGAACTGAGGTTCTCCTAGCTGCCGAGCCACTGGGCGTGCGCCAGTGCCAGACGCCAAACTGGGTCCTCTCCCCGGACCCCTAAGTGCCCGCCGCTCACAACACCTGGGGCACGCTGTCGGCTCGTCCCGCACTCGACCTGGCTGGCTGTGTCAGACTGCTGCCTCAGCTCCTGACGTAGCTAGATTGCGGGCCGGGAATGTTTACCGCGCCAGATCGCATTGCACCTGGGCTGCACTGGGCGTAGCAGGTGCATTCGTCTTCACGGAAAAGCTACGCCGCGAAATTCGCGGGTCGATGCACGCTCTCCAACGCCCACCAGACGTCGGCTTGAGCTACTAATACGATCTGATGGAAAGTTATAAAGGGTTTCTACTGTCATCGAGCGGTTTTTGACTCACTCTGACCTAGCATCTTGCACCACATTGCGCGCACACCCTCTGCAAATGTGAAGGCGTTTGACTTATTTTAGACATTTCATTGAGGTTTGGTGTTTGTTTTAAGTTGAGGCAATTAAATATCTCGAAAACGACTCATCGCACAAAAAAATATTCTAAGAGACATCTGTCTGCGCTAGTTCTAGCCATTCCGTAACCACCTCTCCTGCGTGACTGAGGTTAACTTTGTTTTTCCACGTGCGGTCTAGGGCGCTACAGTCATGGACTGTACGGCTGGTCCCGGAGGAGGTTCGAGTCCTACCTCGGACATATGTGTGTGTGTGTGTGTGTGTGTGTGTATGTGTGTGTGTGTGTGTGTGCGTGTGTGTGTGTGTTTACGATAATTTACGTTGTGTGTAAGCTTAGGGACTGATGGCCTTTGCAGTAATGTTCCATAAGATTTCACACACATTTGAACTTTTTTTTGTATTTTCAAATTGTAATTTTTCCTCCTATCTATGTAATTATGTAGTTATGTAGTTCTCAATCATTCGTAATAGGAAAGACAGTTATAGCTCAGTCACTCAAAATGATTCAGAAATTTTACTTGTTAGAATGAAATCAGGCGGTGATTCTTCTTCTCTGCAGGCTCGTGCTTTTGCGGCAGTCTGCTAATCTGTACAAATAAAATGCCTCGTATTTTTGGGAGCGTTGTATAATCAGTCGGGAAACCTCAGATCAAGCGGATATTTGGTTGGCTTTGACGAAGTTTAAACTTCCGAAGAAGTGATGGAGCTCTTGGGTTCGTAATCAGTCTTTCGGAAGTTCCCTTCTGATTAACAACTAAGCAATATATCGATGAATGTCATTAATTCTCAAATGTCAAATAATGTAAATTGTTACACAGCTTTTGTATGAAGGAGCAATATGTATATATTTCCCTTTTAATCGTACAATTTCGTATCAGTTATCTTTTGTCATAAATCTCAATATTCAGATTACAATTATTCAAACAATGTTCAGGCTAATCGGCACGAAGGCAATCTCGGAAGCTTTTTTCTAACAACCACCAGAGAGAGCACTACAAAGAATAATTATGCGCTCATGGCATATCTATTGTATGAAACTACTTTGCTCATTGATTCTGCGAGTATGAAGATAGAAAATTAGTAAACGTCATTCAAGGGTAGAAATGTATCAGAATAATTCATCGAATATAAAGAGATGTTACAAAATGAGAACCCTACACTACAAAACACGTACGGTTTATTAAAACCATTGTTCCCGTTCGTGGTAGAGGGAACTGTAATCCACAAACATCAGGTTTGCCCGTTTTTGCAATCAAGAACCGACACATTTTATCCTAGATTTCATATACGATGTAGATGTAAACCTCTGTGTTCCAACGGTTGTTATTTATGATCGAAATTTACTTTAATGTTGCGAATTTGACTGTACAGTACAATATGCTTCGATGGTTAGCTGTTTAAGTGTCTGATTACAAACTATGTTTTGCGTCCTCTAGGGACAATGACCTGGATTTTATAATTTTCTTTTCCTATCGGGATGGTTGATTTCAGTGAGTTCCTTGCCTCTAACCACCGGGGAGCTTGACTGCGGTGAGACTCTTTGCCACTCACCATTGGAGTGCTTGAGTTCAGAATGTATCCATGGCAGGTGCGCCTTTCGATATCACTTCATGGACGTTTTATCCTGTTACAATGATGGTGATTTGCATTCCAATGGTAGCCGCTTAGAGCCCAGCGCTACACTTGGTTAGATGGGAACATATACTGAAATCACTGACCCTGATGCCGGGGTTCGAGGGCGGTCACTGAAAGCAAGCATTCCGATTATTTCGGGATTTACCACAGTCAACCCCGTATGGAACAGAAAACTTAGTTACCATATAAGTAGCTTATTTCGTAGAAATGTCACTGTATAACCATGTTATCAGTACTGTACAAATATACCTGGAACACTCAATTAACGCTTGAAAATCGGTATCAACCATTTGAACATAAAGGTTTACATTAACATCATAAATGAAATGTAGAATCAAATGCATCGGTTCTTAATTGCAAAAACTGGTAAACGTGATATTTGTCGATTACAGTGCCATCTACCACGAATGGAATACAATGGTTTAAGTAAATCGTACATATTTCCTTACATAGAATCCGAAAGCGCGATAAAAATGAGGGGTTTCCATTTGAAGATACCAAGCTGACCACGCTCACGCATGAGGGATGGTTAGGAGGCAGTCAGAAATAGTACAGAAAGATGTCCCCTTTACTAATGCTAACTTTTAATCTGCAACACTTTTTTTACAATGCGCCATTTTCGAGATATTTAGTTGTCTCAAGTTAAAACAAATACCTTCTAGATGCACTCATATGATACGTACCAACATTCACACGAACTCTGAAATATTTTCATAACATAATCTAACTAAAAAATGTGTGTTCAGCTACAAAAATGATAAAAAACTGTTTAAAGAGTAATTGAGTACTTCAGATAAAGCTCTATCCTACACATATATGTCCGTAACTTCAGGAATGTTATTTACCACGTCTTACATTTGTGTAGTGCAATGATATTAGATGCGCTGTATCGAGGCGGACTGGCATGCGTATAAACTGTGAATCATGGCAAGGGTGAGTGACTTTGATGAACTGTGCTCGAATGACATTCTTACCTCAGTAAATTGCGTAATTCTGCGGAGCTATGTGCCATGAGCCTTAGACACAGTCCACCTACGAAGTACGGTTTACTGTGGTACCGGGGATATGAAACTGCCAGAGCAGTTAGCGGTTGAGGACTGAACGCAATTTATATCTCGGTAGTTAACTAGATAAACAATAAAGATGAAAAACACGCATAGTAACAAGAGCTTCGCAAGGCAAGAGCAGTTTCTCTTAAACGAAGCAAAAAAACAAAAAATAAAAAATAAATGGTTCTGAGCACTATGGGACTCAACATCTGAGGTTATCAGTACCCTAGACTCAGAACTACTTAAACCTAAGGACATCACACACATACATGCCCGAGGCAGGATTCGAACCTGCGACCGTAGCAGCAGCGCGGTACCGGACTGGAGTGCCTAGAACCGATCGGCTACCGCGGCCGGCGAAACGAAGCAGCTGCTAACGACAAAAAGTACGTTCTAAGATAAAAATAAAACCTATGCACCACGAAGGACTTTTCAGAATAGGACAGAAATCGTTAGATGTGATATACATGTTCAGACAAACAAATGATTACAACTTCAGAAAAGAGATGGACGATTAATTTAAGAGCTTCGCAAACTGAGAAATCCAATAACGTGTTGGTCCACCTATGGTCCACATACAAGCAGCTTTTCGGATTAGCATAAATTGAGAGAGTTGTTGGATGTTCTCGTGGGGGATATCGTGCCAGATTCTGCCCAACTGGTGGTTAGGTCGCCAAAACCCCAAGCTGGTTGCAGAATTCAAATGGCTCTGAGCACTATAGGACTTAACATCTGAAGTCATCATTCGCCTAGAACTAAGAACTACTTAAACCTAACTAACCTAAGGACATCACACACATCCATGCCCGAGGCAGTATTCGAACCTGCGACCGTAGCATTCGCGCGGTTCCAGACTGAAGCGCCTAAAACGGCTCGGCCACAAGGTCGGCGCTGTTTGGAGAGCCCTGTCCATAATGCTTCAAAAATTCTCAGTTGGGGGAGAGAACCTGTATCTTGCTGGCCAAGGTAGGTTTTGTGACGAGAAGTAGAAGCTGTCGCCGCATGCAGGCGAGCATTATCTTGCTGAAATGTAAGCCCAGGATGACTTAACACGAATGGCAGCAAAACAAGGCACAAAGTATCATCGAAGCACCGCTGTGTTGTATGGGTACCGCGGATGACAAACAAAGGGGACTTGCTATGAAAAGAAATGGCATCCCAGAGCATGTTTGTCTGGCCGTATGGCTGGCCACGTCAGGTTAGTAGACCACAGCATTAAGTCTTATTGACTGGATAGAACTGCCTTCAGTGATCCAATAGAGCCCCAGTGACCAACGAAAAAGTGTCTGGAGTCGCCCGAGACAGCAGTGGGGTACCAGACTGACCGTCACCCGCCATACGGCCCAACAAACAGGAGTGATGGCCCGGGTTACCATGTTATTTCATAGCAGGACCCATTTGGTTGTCGTCCGTGGCATGCTTACAGCACAGCAGTACGTCGACAATATTCTGCGCCCTGTTTTGTTGCTCTTCATGGCAAGCCATCCTGGGCATACATTGCAGCAAGATGACGCCCACTCACACACGACGAGATTCTCTGCGGCTTGTATTCGTGCTTGCCAAACCCTTCCTAGGCCACTTGGCCAGCAAGTTCACCGGATCTCTCCCCAGCTAAGAACGTTTGTAGAATCATGGGCAGGGTCCTGAAACCGTTCGAGATTTTGACGGTATAACGCGCAGACTGGACAGACGATATCACTCAGGGAGACACCCAACAGCCAAGTAAATCAGTGTCAAGCGGAATAAATGCTTGGGATGGATGGTCTGGGATGCCGTTCCATTTCATAGCAATTCCCCTTTGTTTGTCATCCGCATTACCCATACCACACAGCGGTACTTACTGAACTGCTCGTTTTGTGAAGGTCGTTCTCTTCAATAAATCATCCATTTTTTACTGAAATTGTGATCGTTTGTTTGTCTGTACATTGAAACGTCCCCTTAGAAAAATCTATGAGTGACTGTGCTGGTAAACCTCTTACGATATTTGATTTTCAAATAACTGAGCAAAACTGAACGTGCTCAGACATTTCTCTCCTCACTTTTTCTGATCATCAATAAAGCGACACACAATATTTTCAGCGCAACGCAATCTGACTTTCAATAATCCCTACAAAAGAATGGCCCTGACTAATAATAACCTATACCTTTCATGAATCACTTACCTCACAAAAGTCTTCGTTACTCGAACTACTGCAATACAGCGAGCGCCACTACTGCCAGCTAAATAATAGATTCTAACTACAGAAGGCACTAACTACTGATAGGCATAGTCAGCAAATGAAAGATTTTGATAGAGAACAAACAATGAATTTACCTTAATAATGTTCAAAAGTCATAATATATTATATCAGTTCATGACATACAGTCTTGGAAATTTCGTTTTTCTGGCGGGACACACGTCCAGATCGTCCGCTCTCAAAATTCTGCCATCTCTCTCACCACATCCACTACAGCTGGATGTGGGGAGAGAGATGGCAGAGCCACATCCCAAGAGGACGCCATCATCATTTAATAGTACAGTAAAGCTGCATGCCCTCGGGAAAAATTACGGCCGTAGTTTCCCCTTGCTTTCAGCCGTTCGCAGTACTAGCACAGCAAGGCCGTTTTGGTTATTGTTACAAGGCCAGATCAATCAATCATCCAGACTGTTGCCCCTGCAACTACTGAAAAGGCTGCTGCCCCTCTTCGGGAACCACACGTTTGTCTGGCCTCTCAACAGATACCCCTCCGTTGTGGTTGCACCTACGGTACGGTTATCTGTATCGCTGAGGCACGCAAGCCTCCCCACCAATGGCAAGGTCTATGGTTCATGGGGATATATATATCCCCATGAACCATAGACCTTGCCATATATATATATCACTTCATGACATCCAGTCTTACAAATTTACTCTTTCTGACGGACACACGTCCAAATCATTCGCTCTCAAAACTTCGCCACCTCTCTCCCCATATCCACCACTGCTGGCCGCTCATCTCCAACTGTGCAACGCTACGCGCTGTTCACAACCACCTGCTCAACACTACAATAGCGAATATTCCAACAATGCCAACCAGCCACAGATTGCACACAGCACAGTCAGTGATTTTCATACAGAGCGCTACGTGGCGTTAACAACAAAAAAACCTACACAGCCTACTTACAACATGTATATCACATCTACCGATATCGGTCCCATTCTAATAATTCTTTCGTGGTGCGTCCTTTCTTTGGCTAGGAGTGTAGTAACCTTGAGATCAGAAAAAGATTCATGAATAATTACGTTTGGAGCGAGGGAGTGTACGAATGCAAAATGTGAAAAGTGTGCAAGACAGAAGTGAAACGTTTGGACGCCTTGGAAATACAGTACTACAGAAAATTATTGAAAGGCGTATGGACTGATCGAGTAAGCACTGTAAACGTCCCGTAACTAGTCAAAAAGACAAAAAGATGGTTATTAAAGAAAATAATTAAGAGATAGTGTTTGGACATACACTGCGACATGGGTCGTTGGTGAAGACTATAGTTGGAGGAATCGTAGAAGAAAAGAAGCGCATTGGCGGTCACAGATATCAATATACATAAGGCAATCGTTAGTGCTGCGGGATGTAGTAGTTTTGCTAAAAGGAGGATAGTTGGCAAGCGGCAGGATTCGAGCCTTGCATCCAACCTATCCGTGGGGTGATGATCGATACAACAACACGAAAATAATTACTATTTACTTCAAGTAGAAACTAAATACTGAAATGTGAATGTGATGGGGGAGTAGTAAAGATTCGACATCATACCATTTAATTTAAAATAAAGAAAGTACTTAAAAAACAAAAGGGGAACTAATGATCCAAATAGCGCTTTATATTTTTGTAGTGCCTATTAAGAACGTAAAGTTCAATGAGTATGATCTACAAAATTTCAAAATTTTATCAAGGATATTTCACAACTTTATAATCCAGTATTTAGTTATTAGTCTCCTGATTGTAATGGTGTCATTAGCTGTCTTAAAAAGACTGTATTTAAAGAAATACCATAAAATGAGGATACTTATTAAGTATGTGTTGCCTAAAATTTTTTCACAGCGACAGTTATTTGTATTAGCCTTGATATAGCTCAACTGGAAGCTTTCATACTTCCACTGTACAAAGAACTACTTTCCTTCTCGAAAAATAATTTATTTCAAAAGAAATTGATGATTAATCTCTATAACATCGCAAAATATTCTTTTGTAAAATGGAATAAGATTTACGAAACCTTGTTCTCTTGTTTCTAAGAATATAGAATTTTTCCAAATTTAATTATAAAATCACTGTAATTAAAGAGTTTCTGTTTTGCGAAAATTCTCGAAAAACGAAATAGATTATGAATATGGACGATGCGCGCCGATTTTATGCGTCCGTGTTTAGTTTTTGACCGGTAAAGATACTATTCCAGCCAGTATGTGATTGACTTACTTCTTCTTCTGCAGATGTTTGCCATTTGTCTCACTCGTCTATAGAAGTTGTGCCGTGAACAGCTGACCTGATTATTAATACAGATGACGAAAAAGGTGAAGATATGTGTTTTAATCATCGTAACAAACCCTATCACAAGAAGGTAGCAATGGAAAAAGATTACATTTTTTTCTAATTAGATCTTCCTAATGATAATCTAGTAGTGCAAGAGTGGAGAGTATTTTTACATGAAATGCACTTACTTTGTTTCATGTTTAATCTTCTTGCATGCCCTGGCATGAAAAATTACAATATGTTGATCAGTGAAGCTTGGGCGGGATACCGCTCCCAAATGCATCGGAAATGGGAAGATAGATTGATGGGAAGATAGATTGCGGTAGTATGAAGTTCCAGCACACGAGCGAAGAAGAGGCAGATGCTGAATTGGAGAAAATATGTAAAGTTAAGTGATTCAAGCTTAAAGAAATTCAGACACAGAAATTTGAAGTTAGCAACGACAGTGTGATGTAAAGAAGCTATAAGTAAAAATCTTATTTGATAAATTTCACTTCACAAAGTCTGCTTGTAATTGCTTCATTAAGAATGTAGAAGCTAGCAGCTTGAAATTCGAGGCAGCTGACAGCTTCACACATTAAATCGAGTTATGCAACAAACAGGTATGAACCTTGACCAGGTGTCTTCAGAGAGTGAGTAAGAGGCCGCACGCAGAGATCTTAAAGAGACGGGTGGACTGCAATTTTTCAGAATTAATAACTTTGCTGAAATTAGCGACCATCTGTGGGGCTCGTTGCGAAAACCTCTTCACTCACTTATTGTCTGTATTGATGTTTAAATGTGTTGTTTTATAATTTATGATGTAGAAATGAACCTCGAACTGATGTTGATCTGCAACACACTGCCGAAATCAGATGAACTTGATTGTTTTCTCTGTCTGAGTCAAGCATCAGATGTATTTACACGTATAAGAATGATGATAACTGTTAGTAACAGGATGAAGTCTAGTGCAACTGAAAATTTTCTGGATTTTTTGTGCCTGTAAGATATGGAAGGATATAAAGATGATTTAAAGACAGTTGTACGTTGGTAAATGAGTATAAAAAACTGTGGACGATCGGTAGAAATACAAAAACAAAAGCAACAAGCGAGATTATGCTAGAAATAAAGGATGTGATGCAGTGTATAACCATCTTACACAAAGTGACCTTAAATATGGTTTCATGATCCTACAAGATACGAAATACATGTTGAACTATTGAATAAAACGTTAAGTAAATGTTGGCACATCTCAAAAATCATCAGTGGCTTCCTCAACAAGCACTATTTAGTTATCATGCAATTGTGCATACCCCGTTACAGAATGGTCTACTTGTTCTAGGGAAATAAAGGTGTCGTAAAACAATAATTTTAAGTAAAAAAAAAACAAGCAATATGGATGATGCAAGGAGTGACCAGTAATAACAATGCAGGAACATTTTTGAAGACTGTGAAATGATGACTCTTCCAAGATTATGTATATAAGAATGTATGTAGTACTTCATACCACATGGGTAATTTTTACCATTAAAGAGCTTAATTCATTATTATAACAAAAGAAGTAGGAATAATTGTCACTGAAGTGAACGTAGAATGGTCTATATCAGATGAATTTTCAATATTTTGCCCGCAGAAAAAAGTATATAAAACTAGCATGTTTATTTAAGAAAATGTTGAAAAAGAAGCTAATATCTACTAACTTCTATAACTTTGAGTATACAGAAATTATTGATATTGACGCATTTGTGCCACTTTGATTAAAATATATGATCTGCGTGTGCTACACCTTTCATATAAGAAACATTTCCGCTGCCCTGCTCTTTTGATTCATTCAGTGCAATAATTGTCTGGGATGTTGGGTGTTAAGCGAAGTGAGTGGAGTGTGATGCCATACAATGTGACAATGTGTGTGTGTGTTTTATTTTAGAAGTCGTGGCTTGAGTGAAAGAATTAGACTTTATTATTTTATTGCATTCACAAATGTGTAAGAGAGGCATATTTGCTACCGTATGATTTTATCTTTATTCTGTTTTACAACACGCATACGTAATTAGAAAGTGACTTGTTCATATCACTGTAGAAAACAGTCGAAGGATGAACAAATGTAATTATCATCAGACTGCGTCGAAGCGCAATGAAGTTGCTCAACTCGATGAATTATCAGTTGCTAACATCTAAGAAACTGTACTGTACATCTGCAGTACCATGATGGATGGAAGTAGAATAAGGTGAGTGGCGCAACAGGAGAAGGACTGTTCGAAATATTGCACTGCACAATAAAATTACAAAGTAAAAGTAAATAAGTAAAAATATGGCATTTCAGTCTTTGATCGCTATTTTTTATTTTCAATGAGCGGTTTCAGGCTAGCTGCCCATCTTCAGTTCATATATTGCAGTTACAAAGTAACCTACATGATCTGAAGATGGGCAGCTAGCCTGAAACCGGTCATTGAAAATAAAAAGTAGCGATCAAATACTGAAATGCCATATTTTTATTCAAAGAACGATCGCGGCAATCCCATTAAGACAATCACGTCTAGTTTTGATAAAAAAAAAGTAAATAAGCACATCGCTATGATATCGAATACAGGCTGTGTTGTGAGGATTGAGGATGCTAATTCGGTTGAAAACTTACAATTTCCACGGCAGTCACTCGATTTTTATCTATCCACTATGCGTTTTTGACGGTAGCAACGCACGTATCGGCTTAGTTTGTTGCTACATGTGCAGTATTGCGACATAGGCATATGACTCCAGACACAATGGTGCAAGAAACCGCCAGTGCCTTCCTCTAAGAATAGTGATGCAAGAAAGGCGTTACAGCTGCATGTGGTGTTGTAACCGCCGGAAAGCAAAGTCGATCATTAAGGATATTACGTTCTCAAATGAAGAGATACTACACATTGGTAAAACAGTTGTATGGACTTTACATGTTGCAAGACATTTAGACGGAATTGCAAGAAGCTGGAAGGATCAGTGCAAAGGAAGATTTGTAGAGGGTACTCAGAGATGGGAACGTATGTGCAGATTGTTGACGACTTTGTGTGCAGTAAAGTAGGTTTACGGAGATTAAAGGACTGCTACAAGAACAGAAGAGGTCACAGTTCATTAACAGATGAGCTCACGACTTACTTTTTTGTGAAGGTCAAACTAGCATCAACTGTGACGGGAGTGCTATAGAGAACAAACTGACTGCGAGTTGAATGTCAGGGACGAATTGCAGATAACTACTCTAGGGCGCTCGCTGTTGCAGCTTGGGGATAGAGAGCGGCGTAGGCGTAGGTCAGTGGCTAAGCGGGTGTTTTGTCTCAGATTGTATCGCAGGGGAACTCTGGCTTAAGACTGTACATAAGCAATGGCCTTATATCTCAATCACACTTTCAAGAAATCCTCTGGCCTTCGAACATGAGACCTATCAACATCGCCCCAGTTTTCATCGCTTTCGATATAATAGTTTGAATTTTCTGAAAACAAGTTTTTTTACCGTTTTGATGATGCTTGACATTATTTCCTCTCCTCTACCAACGCCTTCATTTCTGGGTAGCACTTACACCCAATGCCTTCTATTAATTCCTGGATATATTCCAATCTCTATCGTCCTCTACAGTTTTTGTCCCTTATGGGTCTCTCTAGTTTCATGACAGTTACCCCATAACATCTTAACACACGTCCTACAATTCTTATAATCAGTAGTTTCCATTTACTCTTCTCCTCGCCGATTCTGCGAAGGACGTCCACAATTCTCAACTTAGCAGTCACTTTGATTTTCAGCATCCCTCTGTAGTATCACATCTCGAACGATTCGATTTTCTAATGTCTTTACCTCTCTTCCTTTCTGAACCCACCCACTCGACTCACAGCCCACAATACTGGTGAGGAACAGGACAGGTCAGTGTTGCACTGATCAACTCAAACTATTTTAGCGAGCGCAGGCATTGCCTGCAGGGGAACAGCGACCATTAGTAATTAAAATTGCAGAGTAACCGCTCAAGTCGCATAAAACTTTTCTTTACGTTGACGTGTTTTACTCAACCAACGCGAGCATCTTCATAACTGTGGAAATACGGCGTGTTACCCTACCACATAACAGAATAAATTCACAGATTCAATTTACAACGTGATAATTTACGTTACACAGCCGCGAGCCACTCCTTACAAATATCGGGCTATATATATCGCCGCCGTCATACATAGAGTGGAGTAAATTTGTTGTGTCAGGTAACGTAAAATCTCTGGTCAGCTACATTCTAAGAGCAATCAGCAAGACATATCACTTCTTGCTGACCGAGTAAAAGCCCTATCGACATGCCTTTTTGGTTGAAATTATCTCATGAAGCGTAACATACTATTATGTAAACCCAAAAAAGAAAAATATCACTAATCTACGGCAAATATCCATCGCTCTTTCGATCGTTGACCGGTAAAAGTCTAAAAATCATACCTTAGAACATGAATGATTTGGTTTCCGTGCTGATTAAAAACGAAAATTTCATGTACCGCAATTTGATATTTCTTACGTTCTTCCATCTTAGTGATTCGTAATCTTTACAAGAATCATGTCGCTTCTGCAATCATGATATTAATGAGCTGTTACAAGTACAACATACGTAAGTCAACAACTCTTTATTTATAACCGGTTGTGAATCTTAGACATGTGTTCATTACGTCGACAGTGTACTAATTGCCATCTTGTTTCAAAACCGAAGTCCCACGCAATTTGAAATCTATTACGTTGACGGCTGATGTGGCCGTGCGGTTCTAGGCGCTATAGTCTGGAACCGCGTGACCGCTACGTTGGCAGGTTCGAATTCTGCCTCGGGCATGGATGTGTGTGCTGTTCTTAGGTTAGTTAGGTTTAAGTAGTTCTAAGTTCTAGGGGACTGATGACCACCCAAGTCCCATAGTGCTCAGAGCCATTTGAACTATTTTTTTCTATTACGTTCATGAGTGTAAGAAAATACTTATATGTACCAAATATGTATGCTGTAAACGGATATGTTTATCGTAAATACCTTCCTCTCCGTAGATTGCAGTCCAGTAACCGAAGACGCACGTCAATGTGCCCCACTGGTACGTTTAACCCACGCTTATATAGATTAATTTTAATGGTCCTAGCTAAGTACTCGGCGTTGCCCGGGTGTGTATATATTCAGTCTTTTACTAGTTCATTCCCTCCTTCACCCCCTCTCAGTCCATCTCCTCCACCCTCTGACTGTCCACTCTCTCTCTGTCTCTCTCTCTCTCTCTCTCTCTCTCTCTCTCTCTCTCTCTGTCCACTTTCTCCAAGCCCCACTCTCTTTCTGTCTCCCCCTATCCCTCCCTCTGTCCATCTTCTTCTCCCTTCCCTCTCTGCCCAAATTCTCGTCCCCCCCCCCCCCATCCTCTCTCTGTACATCCCCCCCTTCACTCAAACGTTATCACGGTCGCCCCAATAAGAAGCTGGTGGTTCTTAACGCCACAGTATTTATTTCCAGGTCGGAACCAATATGTGCACCAAATTTTTTGTTCCAGGGGTTTACGAATAGCTTTTTACTCGTGGCTTTGGCAGTGTGCGCACATGTCATATATGTTTCACATATTTCACAAGCATTTTCGTACACATAATTCACCTGTATCCTAGCTAATTTCACCCTGCAGTTTCATTTTTACGCAGTTCAATATTTATGACGACGTATTTCCTAACTATGAGTCATACAATGACGTAACTTTTGCAGTTCCATTCAGTGGAATATGTGGGCATTTCATGCGCAATTTTTCCTGAACAGAGTTATTAGTAAAGAGGTAATAAATTAATAGGTTGTGCATGATGCGGCGGTTTTTCGCGCATCTCAGTGTTCACGACCGCATACCTCCTGAACTATGTGTCGCACAACGATATAGTTTTGTAGGTACATTCACCGACATATATGGATACTTCTGTTAAATGTTTTGTGAATACAGTTAGCAGTAAAGAAATAAGTAATAAATTTAGACGTCATGCATGATTCGGCAGTGTCTCACGCATCTCGATATTTGACGTCTGAACTATATGTCGTACAACGATATAATTTTGCAGGTACATTCAGTGGTATGTGTGAGTACTGTCAGCAAAAAGTGACGCGAATACAATTAGTAGTAAAGGAGTAATGAACTGGAACGTCATGCATCATGCAGTAATTTTACTGCATCAACAGCGAAAGCATAATAAGCGATAAACTTGTTTGCTTTCGACATTTTGTAGGGATTGTCAGAGAGAAACATTTTCCTAACGGTTTGAAAAGATGTGTAAAGTTAGTTGGAATTTACTAAGTGCTCTCATTCTGAAATACTGAATGACCTAAAATAAGGGTACTCGAGCGCAGTGGAAAACGTTGCTTTTTGAGCCCCACCCCCACTCGTTTGATAGATAAGTGTTTCTTACTTCTACAGTGAGACTCATTAAAAAAAAAAAGGTTCAAATGGCTCTGAGCACTATGGGACTTAACATCTGAGGTCATCAGTCCCCTAGAACGTAGCACTACTTAAACCTAACTAACCTAAGGACACCACATACATCCATGCCCGAGGCAGGATTCGAACCTGCGACCGTAGCGGTCGCGCTGTTCCAGACTGAAGCACCTAGAACCGCTCGGTCACACTGGCAGGCTACAGTGACTCTCTCCAGACCATAAGTGATTTGTGTACCAAGTCTGATTAAAATCGGTCCAGTGGTTTAGGAGGAGAAGTGGAACATACATAAACATATACATACGTCCATTTTTACAATATGTATGGATTAATAACCTGAAACACGTATGACGTATGTGTATTGACGCCCGTAAAAACGGGACTTATAATTGCAGTTTGTAATTTTACCAAGTCTCTCCAAAATTAGGCCGGCCGCGGTGGTCTAGCGGTTCTAGGCGCGCAGTCCGGAACCGGGCGACTGCTACGGTCGCAGGTTGGAATCCTGCCTCGGGCATGGATGTGTGTGATGTCCTTAGGTTGGTTAGGTTTAAGTAGTTCTAAGTTCTAGGGGACTGATGACCACAGTAGTTAAGTCCCATAGTGCTCAGAGCCATTTGAACCATTTTTTTCTCCAAAATTATTTTAATAAGCAGGTATGATTTTTGGACCTCTATATGTGAACGCCTGGAAAAGGCGGCGGATATTTACAACAGTTCAGTGATATTATAGTTTTTTTTTATCTCATTAATCTTCATAAGGTAGTTTCAGCCGAAGCGCATATCGATAGGTCTTTGATTCGCTCTGCAAGAAATGTCATGTGTGTCTGCTTAATCTCAGAATATAGCTCACTAGACAGTTTACGTTAACTGTGCACAACGAACTTGCTCCACTTCAAGTATGATGGCGGCGCCATACATAACCTGATCTACATCAACACGGATACTCAGCAAATCACACTTAAGTGCCTGGGAGAGGGTTCATCGAACCACCTTCACAATTCTCTATTATTCCAATCTCGTATAATGCGCAGAAAGAACGAACACTTATATCTTTCCGTACGAGCTCTATTTTCCTTTATTTTATCATGATGATCGTTTATCTCTATGTAGGTCGGTATCAACAAAATATTTCCGCATTCGGAGGAGAAAGTTGGTGATTGGAATTTCGTGAGAGGATTCCGTCGCAACGAAAAACGCCTTTCTTTTAATGATGTCCAGCCCAAATCCTGTATCATTTGAGTGACACTCTCTCCCATACTCCGAGATAATACAAAACGTGCTGCCTTTCTTTGAACTTTGTCGATGTACTACGTCAGTCCTATCTGGTAAGGATCCCACACAGTGCAGCACTACTCTAAAAGAGGCGGACAAGCGCAGTGTACGCAGTCTCCTTAGTAGATCTGGTACATGTTCCGGGTGTCCAGCCAATAAAACGCAGTCTTTGGTTAGCCCCCCCGCAACATTTTCTGTGTGTTCCTTCCAATTTAAGTTGTTCATAATTGTAATTCCTACGTATTTAGTTGAATTTTCGGTCTTTAGATTTGACTGATTTATAGTGTAACCGAAGTTTAACGAATTCCTTTTAGCACTCATGTGGAAGATCTCACACTTTTCGTTATTTAAGGTCAACTGATAATTTATGCACCATTCACATATCTTTTCTAAATTGTTTTGAACTTTGTTTTGATCCTCTGATGATTTTATAAGTCGATAAACGACAGTGTCATCTGCAATCAACCGAAGACGGCTACTCAGATTGTCTCCCAAATCGTTTATATAGATAAGGAACAGCAAAGGGCCTATAACACTACCTTGGGGAACGCCAGAAATCACTTCAGTTTTACTCGATGACTTTCCGTCAGTTACTACAAACTGTGGCCTCTCTGACGGGAAGTCACAAATCCAGTCACATAAGTGAGACGATATTCCATAAACACGCAATTTCACTACAAGCCGCTTGTGTGGTACAGTGTCAAAAGCCTTCCGGAAATCCAGAAATCTGGAATCGATCTTAAATTCCTTGTCAATAGCAATCAACACTTCAAGCGAATAAAGAGCTACTCGTGTTTCACATGAATGTTGTTTTCTAAACCCATGTTGACTATGTGTCAATAGACCGTTTCCTTCGAGGTAATTCATTATGTTCGAACACAGTATATGTTCCACAATCCTGCTGCATATCGACGTCAATGATATGGGCCTGTAATGAAGTGGACTACTGCTACTACCTTTCTTGAATATTGGTGTGACCTCTGGAACCTTCCAGTCTATGGGTACGGATCTTTCGTCGAGCGAAAGGTTGTATATGATTGTTAAGTATGGAGCTAATGTATCAGCATACTCCGAAAGGAGCCTAATTAATATACAGTCTGGACCAGAAGACTTGCTTTTATTAAGTGATTTAAGTTGCTTCACTACTCCGAGGACATTTACTTCCACGTTACTCATGTTGCCAGCTGTTCTTGATTCGAATTCTGGAATATTTACTCCGTCTTCCTTTGTGAAGGCAATTCTGAAGACTGTGAACTCTGCTTTTTCAGCACTGTCTGCGATAGTATCTTCATTGCTATCTCGCAGAGAAGACATTGATTGTTTCTTGCCGCTAACATACTTCACATACGACCAGAATCTCTTTGGATTTTATGCCAGGTTTTGGGATAAAGTTTCGTTGTGGAAACTGGTATAAGCAGCTCGCATTGAAGTCCGCGCTAAATTTTGATCTTCTATAAAAGATCGCCAATCTTGGGGATTTTCCGTCTGTTTAAATTTGGCACGTTTGCTTCGTTGTCTCTACAACAGTGTTAAGACCCGATTTGTGTACCAAGGACGATCAGCTCGGTAGTTTGTTAATTTATTTGGTATAAATCTCTCAATTGCTGCCGATCCTATTTCTTTGAATTCAGTCCACATCCGGTCTACACTCATATTATTAATTTGGAAGAAATGGAGATTGTCTCTCAGGAAGGCGGCAAGTGAATTTTTATCTGCTTTTTGAATAGGTATATTTTTCGTTTATTTTTGGAGGATGTGGGGATTACAATGGCCAGTCTCGCTACGACAACCCTGTGTTTACTGATCGCTGTATCGGTTTTGATGCTCGTTATTAACACAGGATTATTTGTTGCTAAGAGGTCAAGTGTGTTATCACAACCGTTTACTATTCGCGTGGGCTCATGAAAAAACTGCTCTAAATAATTTTCAGAGAATGCGTTTAGCATAGTTTTGGATGATGTTTCATGCGTACCTCCGGAATTAAACATGTGTTTTCGCCGACATATCGAGGGTAAATTAACGTCACCACCAACTATAATCGCATGAGTCGGGTACGTGTTTGAAAGCAAACTCCAGTTTTCCTTGAACCTTTCAGCAACTGTATCATATGAACTGGGAGGTCGGTAAAAGAATCCAATTACCATTTTATTCCGGTTGCCAACATGACCTCTGCCCATACTAACTCACAGGAACTATCCACTTCAATTTCGCGACAAGATAAAGCACTTCTAACAGCAACAAACACGCTACTGCCAACCACGTTTAGCCTATCCTTTCGCAACACCGTTACGTTCATCGCAAAAATTTCTTCTGAGCTTATCTCCGGCTTTAGCCAGTTTTCAGTGCCTATAACGATTTGAGCAACAGTGATTTCTATTAGCTTTTGGAGCTCTGATGCTTTCCCAACAAAGCTTCGACAATTTACAATTGTTATACCGATGGTTCTTGTATCTACCTTCTTCCTGTGTTCGTCCTGCACCCTTTGTGACTGAAGCCCTTCTTGTGTTATCCCGAGACCCTCTAAGCTAAAAAAAAAAAAAAAAAAAAAAAAAAAAGACCGCCCAGTCCACGCCACACAGCCCCTGCTACCTGTGTAGCCGCCTGCTGCGTATAGTGGACACCTGACCTATTCAACGGAATCCGAAACCCACCCACCCTTTGGCGCAAGCAATCTGCATCCTACACGGTCGCAGAGCAGTCAGAGCCTCTGATTCAGACCCTCCACTGGGCTCTGTACCAGAGCAACCACGTGCAGTTGGCTGCATTCTGTGCTATACATGGCATCCGGGAGGCCCCGTTACACATCTGGAATGACCCCAGATTTATTTGTAACGTATGGCCATTGCCTACGCAGTCTAAGTTGTCACTTTGTAAGGTGAATATGTGGATTTATTCTACTGTATGGTGGGGTAACATGGTGTATTTCCTCAGTTCTGCAGGTACCCACCTTAGTCGAGTGAAACTTTTCAAAATAAAGAAACGTTTCATGCGACTTGTGCCTTTTCTGCCATTTTAATTCATACAGTTTTTCTGAGGACTACATTCATTCATTCTTTCAATCATTCATTAGCTCCAAAAGGCAGTAGATGGAGGACATAAGGTTAATAATGTGTTTTTGGAACCACAGTAAGCCTTCGATTGTTTCACGTCATCAGCCAGAAGACAAAATAGGCGCTTACGGAATATCCGAAGAGATGTGAGATTAGGCTGAAGACTTTTTCTAGCGAACAAAAAGAAGTATTTGTTCTTAACCGTAAGGCGTCGTCAGAAAGGGAGGGGTGTCTGCTACGGACGCTGCTGTGCATAGTATATACAGGGCGACAATTATTGAACTATATGAAATAAAATCGTCATAATTTCTGAACGGTTCGCGTTAGGACGTTCAAACTGTATGGTTGGCCGCTGGGAGTGATCGAAATTAGTATGCGCATGCATGTTGCGAAGCACACTTTCACTTGGATGGGTACGTCGATAAGCAAAGTTGGAGCATTTGGGGGACTGAGAATCCGCATTTGGGGATCGAGAAGTCTCTTAATTCTCAACGGGTGACTGTGTGGCGAGCAATGTCCGGCCGGCCACGGAATAATCGGTCAGATATTCCTTGACGACTTGGTGACTACGCGAATGGTAATTGAAGGTTTTGGAAGATGATTTCATCTCCATTATCCAAAGTGAGCCTGATTTCGACAATATGTGATTCATGCAAGACGGAGCTCGACCCCATCGAAGCAGTAGAGTATTTCATGTCTTGAAGGAGCACTTTGGGGACCGCGTTCTGGCTCTGGGCTACCCAGAGGCCACTGGAAAGGGCCTCGATTGGTCGCCATATTCTCCGGATCTGAACACATGCGACTCCTTTTTGTGGGGCTGCATTACAGACAAGATGTACTCCAGTACCCTAAAAACCGTTGCTGAGCTGGAAACAGCCATTCAGAAGGTCACCGACAGCATCGATGTTCCGACACGTTAGCGGGTCATACAGCATTTTGCTATTCGTCTGCGCCACGCCATCGCCAATGATGGCAGGCATATCGAACATGTCATAACCTAAATCCGAATATCTGTAGTGGCGATTACATGTGATTAAAGTGTGTGCACGCCATAGTTTGTCAGTAATTTACGTTTTTTTTCATTTGGTTCAGTAATTGTCACCATGTACATGCTGTCCCAGAAATGATCGTACTAAATTCGCGGGTCTGTACAGGATGTCTCGAGAAACAAATGAAGGAAACGAACCCGAGTCCGAGAACATCATGCTACGGAGCGTCGAAGTTGCAGGTGCTGGCATATGGCACTAGGCCACCTCTTCGGCAGCTATATGACTTTGTACACTGATGGACCGTAGGCGGAGTGTATCGCAAATGCTGTTTGGTGTTCAGCGATCATGACTGATTGCCATGATCACCAGTGCAGAAGTTCGAGCTACCTGCTGCGCAGAAAGCCTTGTCTCCTATGAACGCAATGCTCTGTTGCCTCTGTGGATGACGCTTTCGGACACGGGTTTCCGTCTGCAGTTTATCTTTCTTCTGTGTACCGAAGAACGCTGGGGATTTTAGAGGGTTCCAGGAGAAAAATAAACTGCGGATAGAAAAATGGTTCAAATGGCTCTGAACGCTATGGGACTTAACATCGGAGGTCACCAATCCCCTAGAACTTAGAAGTACTTAAACCTAACTAACCTAAGGACATCTCACACACCCATGCCCGAGGCAAGATTCGAACCTGCGACCGTAGCGGTCGCGCGTTTCCAAACTGAAGCGCCTAGACATAGGCACTGCATTCATAGGAAACAAAGCCATTCTACGCGGCAGCCAGCTCTATCTTCTACACGGGCGATCATGCCAGCCAGTCGCGATCGCTGGATAACAAATAACAATGAAACACATTCTGCCTACGTTCCGTCAGCGTACAAAGTCACATTTGCTGCCGAACGGATGGCCTAGTGACAGGCGCCAGCACCTATAACTTCGATGCTCCGTAAAGCCGTTTCCCGACAGAAGTTCCTATCTTTCATTCAATTCTGAAGACAAACTCTACAACTCTTCGAAGTTTGTCGGAGCATTTCTGGGACACCCTGCATATATGCTGATGAGCCAATTCAGATCACTGCCTACAGCGAGACTGAATGGCGCCTGGTCATGTTGCGGGCACGTGACTCATTGAGGAAAGTGTAGAGGGTTAACCTAAAAGGTTCATCGGATTTCAGAGCACTGTTTATTGTCAGTCAGGCGACGTACAAACGCGGGTGTAGTCCGCCTTGGTACCTGCGGGGTCAGTGCGGCAGATAGCAAAGTGATGGGGCTGGGGTTCGATTCGCGGCTGGTCGAAGATTTTCTTCGCTCCAGAACTGGGTGTTGTGTTGTATTTACGTTCGTGTCGTCATAACTGACAAGAAAATAGTCTCTAATACTCTGTCGCAACGTCTTCTCATTACTGTGATGGCTCAATGCATAAGAACCCAAAATCAATAGCACACTGGACTCGCATTCGGGACGACAACGGTTCAATCCCGCGTCCAGCCATCCTGATTTAGGTTTTTCGTGATTTCCCTAAATCGGTCCAGGCAAATGCCGGGATGGTTCCTTTGAAAGGGCACGACCGACTTCATTTCCCGTCCTTCCCTAATCCGATGAGACCGATGACCTCGCTGTCTGGTCTCCTCCCCCAAACAACCCAACCCAAAATCAATAACTTGAAATACAAATACGGGTGATGTATGAAAAGATAGATACACTCAGTAGGTTTAAGAAGCCTGCCTCGTGGCACGCATGCACGGCAAATGGCAGGCGTGTCGGCAGTGAAGGAAAAGAATCTTCGCGTGGTAGAATATGTGAAATGTTCGCCGGTTACTAGCATTCATCGTGCGTTCGTTCGCAAATACGGAAAAGCTGCATCTGGTCACCACACCATTTTGCGTCGTTTAGGCCAGTTTTGGGATACTGGTTGTGTCTCTAAATGGCAAAGGACGGGGCGACTGCGTGTCTCAGAGGAAATCGTGGAACGCGAGAGGCAGAGCTTTGCGCGCGCCCCGTAAAAGTGAAGCATTCGTACTTTCCGTAAACTGGGCATCCCAGCATGGTAAGTTTTGTGGCGGCGTTTGCATTGCAAATCCTACCGTTTGCAACTGTTGCAGCACCTGATTACATATGGTTACGTCCGTCAATTGGAGCTTTATAACCAGAATGCAGAAAGATATGTAAGATGACAGTGGCTTAGTGAAGACGCTGACATTCAGTGATTTCACAACTTTCCGCCAGTCCATAAACGTGAATCGTCTGAATGTGACTGTGTGGGGTACTGAACTGCCACAGATCCGTACGGAGCTGGAAAGAGTTTCGCCAAAAGCGAACAACTTCTGTGCCATATCTAAGACTAAGGTATACGGCCCCTTCTTTTTCATCAAGCACGCAGTGATAGATTCTGTGCTGCTACAATTTATTTCTTAGGCACCAAAGGCGCCTAGTGTGTTGAGAACTTGCCTTTTGGTTATTTTCCATAATTTTGCTTTTATGTTGACAGCTTCAGTTATTAGCAGAGCATGTATATCGAAAAGCCAGTTAGCTAGTGCGTCTATTTCAATATTACAGAAGTTGCGGTTACACAAAGAGCCCTGTAGAGTGCACCTTGCCATGTTCTTCGGAATTTATTTTTATTAAGGCTTTGCAATATCGCATGTGTGGGCAGTTATCTCGAAGGCTCTTACAGACGTGTGGGACAGCCCATCTACTGTCGTGCACGGAACAGGGCAAATTGCCAGAAAGTATCAAACTACCCTGCTGTATCAGTTACTACGCTTCTGTTTACAGTATGAAACACGTTATTCCCGAAACCACACCGGAGGGAACACAAATCAAATACCAGAATGAGATTTTCTGTCTGCAGCGGAGTGTGCGCTGATATGAAACTTCCTGGCAGATTAAAACTGTGCGCCCGACCGAGACTCGAACTCGGGACCTTTGCCTTTCGCGGGCAAGTGCTCTACCATCTGAGCTACCGAAGCACGACTCACTCCCGGTCCTAAGTTTGGAAGGTAGGAGACGAGATACTGGCAGAAGCAAAGCTGTGAGGACCGGGCGTGAGTTGTGCTTCGGTAGCTCAGATGGTAGAGCCCTTGCCCGCGAAAGGCAAAGGTCCCGAGTTCGAGTCTCGGTCAGGCACACAGTTTTAATCTGTCAGGAAGTTTCATATCAGCGCACACTCCGCTGCCGAGTGAAAAATCTCATTCTGGAAACATCACCCAGGCTGTGGCTAAGCCGTGTCTCCGCAGTATCCTTTCTTTCAGGAGTGCTAGTTCTGCAAGGTTCGCAGGAGAGCTTCTATTAAGTTTGGAAGGTAGGAGACGAGATACTGGCAGAAGTAAAGCTGAGTCGTGCTTTGGTAGCTCAGATGGTAGAGCACTTGCCCGCGAAAGGCAAAGGTCCCGAGTTCGAGTCTCGGTCGTGCACACAGTTTTAATCTGCCAGGAAGTTTCACAAATCAAATAGGTGCCTATCATGTATCAGGCAACAGGCTACACTCCAAACGAATACTTTCAGAAACGAATTCCTGACACTTAAATCTATACTCGATGTTAACAAATTTCTCTTCTTCAGAAACTCTTTCCTGTCACTGCCAGTCTACATTTTATATCTTCTGCATTTTTGCTGGTATGTTAATGAGAAATCACTCTGCATCATTTTGGAACTCTCGAGTCTTTGTCTCTGTTCTCCCCTGCGGTATATTACTTCAGTCTGACAACATGTGACGGTTTCCAGTTTCTGGCCACGAGTTCATGCTAGACAAATATTTTTAGCATTGCAAGGTAAGGAAGAATTTTGCCTATGAGCATCGAAGTATTTCCGCTACAATTTATTCCGGATGGTTTCTTTTCCTTTATCTTTTCCTTCACTCTCGTACCTATGAAATCATTATCGAATTACTCACATACCGCTCCAGCAATTCAGAACGTAGATATTATTGGTGGTTCAGTGACTTCTGGACTCGTGTCGTCCGGCAGCACAATCTGTAGTACGCAACGCCCTGATGTCTCAAGTAGGGAAACTCGTGTCAAGTCAGAATTGCTGTAGTGGCCTGTTACAGCTCTGGCGTAGTATGCCCGTATCGCGAATGATTACGTGGCTTTGTCGTGCTCAAGGCGCCAGGGCTTAATCGTGATCAAAGCGTGGGCGGCGACGTTGGCAAACAAGCAGCACGGTTAATTCGCTGCATCCAGCGCGCTTTCGATTTATATGTTAATCGCCTCCTGCAGAAAAGACTCTCTGTCAGGTGGTCCCCGGCGGCGGACTACAAATCAGTAGCAGTTTATCTCCAAGGAAAGAAAGCGACTTCTTTCATAGTAGAGGCGCAAACGTAATATGAACCACTGCGCCTCCGGGGCATCTCCATCAAACACACCGTTCATATTGTCCACTTCTCCACTAGCGAAATTTATTAGAATCGTAGGCTATTTTAGTCAGGAGATTCTCTATGGTTGTATCAGTCTAAATCGAAAATGTTGTTTTTTATTCGTACTAAATGGCAATGTTTCCTTAGGAAAGGAGTGTATTGCATGTTACAAAAATGGCTCTAAGCACTGTGGGACTTAACATCTGAGGTCATCAGTCACCTAGACTTGTTGCTGTTGTTGTTGTGTTGTGGTCTTCAGTCCTGAGACTGGTTTGATGCAGCTCTCCATGCTACCCTATCCTGTGCAAGTTTCTTCATCTCCCAGTACCTACTGCAACCTACATCTTTCTGAATTTGCTTAGTGTATTCATCTTTTGGTCTCCCTCTACGGTTTTTACCCTCCACGCTGCCCTCCAATGCTAAATTTGTGATCGCTTGATGCCTCAGAACTTGTCCTACCAACCGGTCCCTTCTTCTTGTCAAGTTGTGCCACAAACTCCTCTTCTCCCCAATTCCATTCAATACCTCCTCATTAGTTATGTCATCTACCCATCTAATCTTCAGCATTCTTCTGTAACACTACATTTCGAAAACTTCTATTCTCTTCTTGTCCATACCATTTATCGTCCTGTTTCACTTCCATACATGGCTACACTCAATACAAATACTTTCAGAAACGACTTTCTGAAACTTAAATCTATACTCGATGTTAACAGATTTTTCTTCTCCAGAAACGCTTTCCATGACATTGCCAGTCTACATTTTATATTCTCTCTACTTCGACCATCATCAGTTATTTTGCTCCCCAAATAGCAAAACTCCTTTACTACTTTAAGGGTCTCATTTCCTAATCTAATTCCCTCAGCATCACCCGACTTAATTCGACTATATTCCTTTATCCTCGTTTTGCTTTTGTTGATGTTCATCTTATATCCTCCTTTCAAGACACTGTCCATTCCGTTCAACTGCTCTTCCAAGTCCTTTGCTGTTTCTAACAGAATTACAATGCCATCGGCTAACCTCAAAGTTTTGATTTCTTCTCCATTTATTTTAACTTCTACTCCAAATATTTCTTTTGTTCCCTTTACTGCTTGCTCAATATATAGATTGAATAACATTGGGGATAGGCTACAACCCTGTCTGACTCCCTTCCCAATCACTGCTTCCCTTTCATGACCCTCGACTCTTATAACCGCTATCTGGTTTCTGTACAAATTGTAAATAGCCTTTCGTCCCTGTATTTTACCCCTGGTAGACCGATGGCGGTAGACCGTTCAGAAAAGAACAGAATAGAACCTTTTGAAATGTAGGGGAGGCATTCAGAAAGTAATGCATCACTTTTTTTCTCGGCAAATTTCGATTAATACGGAATATGTTGTGGTACATTGTGGAAAATTCCCGTTTCAGCATCTACGTTCCAAGCAGAAAGCTGTATTGAGGTCTTTTTTTTTTTCGGAAAACGAGAGCATCGCAGATATTCATAGGCTCTTGCAGAATACGAGTGGAAACCCGACAGTGAAAAAAAGCAAGCACGTTGGGGCAAGCACGAGGAGTCTGTCGTCGTCGCAACTAGGTGGCGCAAACCTGTCCGATCTCCCGAATGCCGTCCGCCCGCACACAACTGTGACGCTTGCAATGTTGGAACGTGTGGACATTCTCTTTCGAGGTGATCGACGGATCACAATCAAACACCTAACTGCGCAACTAGACGTCTCTGTTGGTAGTACTGAGACACACATCCACCAAACTCAAAGGCGTGTGTCCACTGGCTTCCTCACCGCCTACCAGAAGACAATAAAAAGCAACGAAGGACCATCTGTGCGGAATTACTCAAGCGTTATGAGGTTGATTGTGACAGTTTTTTGTCTAACATCGTCACAGTCGATGAAACGCGAGTTCATTTCTTCGAACCGAAAAAAAGGCAATCAACGGATTGGCGCCACACCAGTTCTCCTTCGAAGAAAAGTTCAGAACCACACCCTCAGCGGGTAAAGTCTTGGTGTCGGTCTCCTGGGGCTAAGAAGGGGTTATTATGTTTGATATCCCATCAGCTCTGAAGTGTGTTGTCCATGGCAGCGTAAGGCCTCACACAAATCAGTGCACCCGAGAGGAGTTCACAAAACTACACTTGTAAGGTGGCGTGGTCTCCTGACCTTCATTTCTTACGTATTCCGTCCTCACAGTCGTATTCTGCACGTCTACATCTACATCTACATCTACATCTATATCTACATCCATACTCCGCAAGCCACCTGACGGTGTGTGGCGGAGGGTACCCTGAGTACCTCTATTGGTTCTCCCTTCTATTCCAGTCTCGTATTGTACGTGGAAAGAAGGATTGTCGGTATGCTTCTGTGTGGGCTCTAATCTCTCTGATTTTATCCTCATGGTCTCTTCGCGAGATATACGTAGGAGGGAGCAATATACTGCTTGACTCTTCGGTGAAGGTATGTTCTCGAAACTTTAACAAAAGCCCGTACCGAGCTACTGAGCGTCTCTCCTGCAGAGTCTTCCACTGGAGTTTATCTATCATCTCCGTAATGCTTTCGCAATTACTAAATGATCCTGTAACGAAGCGCGCTGCTCTCCGTTGGATCTTCTCTATCTCTTCTATCAACCCTACCTGGTGCGGATCCCACACTGCTGAGCACTATGCAAGCATTGGGCGAACAAGCTTACTGCAACCTACTTCCTTTGTTGTCGGATTGCATTTCCTTAGGATTCTTCCAATGAATCTCAGTCTGGCATCTGCTTTACCGACGATCAACTTTATATGATCATTCCATTTTAAATCACTCCTAATGCGTACTCCCAGATAATTTATGGAATTAACTGCTTCCAGTTGCTGACCTGCTATTTTGTAGCTAAATGATAAGGGACCAATCTTTCTATGTATTCGCATCACATTACACTTCGCTACATTGAGATTCAATTGCCATTCCGTGCACCATGCGTCAATTCGCTGCAGATTCTCCTGCATTTCAGTACAATTTTCCATTGTTGCAACCTCTCGATACACCACAACATCATCTGCAAAAAGCCTCAGTGAACTTCCGATGTCAAGACGCTTCATTCGAACCCAAACTCGATAAGGTTGAGTCAATTTTGTATGAATTCATGTAAGCGATAGGCAAATCTAATAAGTAAATCACAAGTGTGCACCGAGGTTGGAAAGGTCGAGGCTGGCGTACACAGCATTACGGCCACAAGAATTTTCATTCTAAAGAGGCAACCAACCCCCCTGGGAGGCCCCTCCAGAGGTAACACACACCTCCTTCGGCCGGAGCAACTGCCAAGAGAGAGGACAGCTTTTGCCAGAGTGAAGGGATAACGACCACTGTGTTCGACTTAAAACAAAATTCTGCTACATTGTGTGGGAGCGCTCAGAAGACGCATTTGTTGACGGACCGACTGCGTAGTTACAGAGTTCTCACAGGACAGTATACGCCTAATGGAGATGCTTCATATTTCCACAATGGTCGGCTTGAACGAAACGTCATTCTCCCGTTTAAAAGAGCAACGCTGATTGGCGGAATATTGCTGATGCAAAGAGCCAGAGGAGTGAGGGAAGACAGCGAATGATATACTGTTGGAATTTTTCCAGAAAAAGAGGCCGTTCCGTTGTCGCTCTTGGAGAGTGAGTTCGCTCGTACGTGTACGCGAAGAGCAAGGAACAATGTCTCTTCTAAGTTCTTCACTGAGAGAGCACCTCTGTCGTTAGAAAATCGGAGTGATACTCTATATTGAGTCGCTCGCGATTATGCATTGTTCACTGTGTTGGCCGCCACACTTACTGTGCGGTGTGAACACAGAGAGAGTACTAGTTAAACGCCTGCGAGCGAATATTGAGTGGCATCGTGGTGGGCTGGTTGTCTGACTGCTGTACCACGCCAATAGTTGGACTACGGGTGGATAGGAGCCCTTGACTTCATCAAGGCATATGGAGAGTTTGATTGGCGAAGGTCAATCCAGATAGAAAGAGATAGTTGTGTAATTTGTCAGCATTGAGCGATGCAGGCAGCAGTCGTCGCAGCTCACAGTATCGTGTGCTACAGCGGATGTGAGCCCCATCTTTCCTCCCTAACAGTACACTCCATTACATTTATCATGCGACAGCCTTGACCGTACCTAGAAAAGTTACTCAAGTTGTGTAGGCGCGGCTCTCAGCCATTCTGCCGAGTAAATAACATTCTTACAGGAAAGAGAGAAAAGAACCTTTACATATTTTGTAAAATAATAGCATTACTATCCGTAAGAGGCAATCTACTGTTCCAAATAGAGCCCAGAAATTTATTATTTTATAAGAAAAAGTTTCACTTGATTTCTCAGAATTTTTGCAATAAATAATATTTGTTGTTCGTTTAATGTTTTTCTTACACTAACTAGCAATACTCCAGTACCCAAGTATTCCACTAGTTACGTAAGAATATAGAATATTTTTGTATCTTTTCCTTACAGCGAACGATTCCAGAAGGTATATGTTGCTGAATGTTTTTCAAGCAGTTCTTGTTGGTACATTAGGTGCGTCTGACTTCTGTAGTAGTGTGAGGTGGGAGTTGTTTCTTGCAGGAGCCAAAGAGTACTTGTTGGATCAATCCATTGCGCAACTTGACAAAATAAAACCCACACACCACACACACTAAATTGTTCTTCCGCATCCATCCTACAGCCCGAATCTCGCACCTTCCGACTTGGCCCAAAGAAGGTTGTACTTCGCTTAAAGCAGTACATGGAAGATGGAGAGGTTATTGGTGCAGCAAGACACTGGATACGACGTTGACCAGTACGGAGACTTTATGTACCATATTGTGGTTTGCGGAATATGTATGTGCATATAGGCCCTCCAAGTAAGGTGGCGTAAGGCAGGCGTATTGAACAGAAGTTAACTTTAAAATTGAAGTTTTGTAGCGAGAAGAGTGAGGAATAATATGGCGTGAACTCAAAAACAAATTTTTGGAGGCAATAAGACACCCTTTTCGCAATGCGCTGTTGCGGAAATTTAGAGAACGGAAATCTGATGCCGACTGAAGAACTATTCTACTGCCGCCAATGTAAACTTCACATAAGGATCATGAAGATAATATGCGGGAAGGTAGGGTTCGTAAGGAGGCCTTATGTACCATATTGTGTTTTGCGGAGTATGTATGTAGCTGTAGGTATAGAAATTCACACATTTTGAAGCATGTCTCTTAACAGTTCTTTGTAAAACTCATTTCGTATGTGTGTGTGCACTGAGAACTGATGTGAGTTCAAGCCTTTTCCAGAAATCAATTACTGCAGCCACTGCAGTCTTATCAGCAGCGTCATCCGTACTCACGTGCATTAACTGATCGGAGAGAAATGAAAATGGATGAGAGAGTAATTACGGAAGTATGTAAATGCACGTGGGACAGGAGAGTGGCAGCGAGTCACGCTAGCTGCCTCTATTTTTAAAAGAGGCAAATCGTATGTTCTTAATGTCCTGCCCAAAAGTTTACCCACATTACTCAGGTCGTAATATATATGTTGAGATTCAGTCACTATTTATACCATATTCCACGCACTAAAGCGTCTGAAAAACTAACAAAAAGTGAATGAAACATTCTTGAATTTCTTAAAGCTAACCACCTTTTAAAACAAAATTTAAGCTGGTCATTTTTTTCTCTTTACGTCCTTCCTTACATGTTTCAAAATTCATGGAGGTATGTTCCGTCTTTGTAACTAAATGTAAAGCAGTTTGTTTTTTGTAATACGTTAAGTTGCTTCTTTCATTTATGAAGCAGTTTCAGTCGCCTGTAACGCATCTTTATTTTTATATACATGATAAATGCACTATATGGTAGTTACAGATACGTTACTATGTTACGTTTTCTCATGTCATTCTTTGCTTTTCAGGTTAGAAACGACTGTCGCAGCACAAGTTTGATGAGGTTAAATTATGGTTTGGTGTTACTTAGGATTTCCGGTGTTGCTAGTCAACCTGTGTCATCCTGGAGATGTGTTTACTCTTTCTCCAAACTCCAGGCGGCCGATTTCTGACTTTTTTCACTCACATTTATTACAACACTTTACTTGTACTACTCGCTACGTGTCAAATGTGTGTGTATTATACTGTGTAATGTTGTCAACAGTCACTGTGCCTTTATCTTCCATCTTTTGTTAGCGTTGTGTATGTGTGGTTTCATACTTATTCGTGTGTGTGTGTGTGTGTGTGTGTGTGTGTGTGTGTGTGTGTGTGTGTGTGTGTGTGGGTCGGTGGGTGGGTGGGCGGGTAGTGGGTGGGTGTGCGATCACAAAAAATAATACATTACACACAACAAAACACACACACACACACACACAAACAGACGAACAAGTTCCAATGTTCAATGTGTGTGAATTCCTAAGGGACCAAACTGCTGAGGTCCCTAGATTTACACACCACTTGAAGTAACTTACGCTCAGAATAACACATACACACCCGTGCTGGAGGGAGGACTCGAACCTCCGGCGGAAGAGGCCGCGCAGTCCGTGACATGGCGCCTCAAACCTCGCGGCCACTCCGCGCGGCTACTCCACGCGGCGAACAAGTATCAAACCACACATACACAACACAAACAAAAGATCAAAGATTAACACACAGGGACAACAGGTAAAAATGCACACTGAAAGCGCACATACGTTCAACACACAGCGGAAAGTACAAGTGAACTGTTGTAATAAATGTGGGGGGAAAAACGCCGGAAATCGGCAGTTTGAAGTATGGAGACCGAGTGAACAAGTCTCCAGGACAACGCACGTTGACTAGCAAGAACGGAACTCGTAAGTAACACCAAAATATGATTTAACCTCACCGAACTTGTGCTGCAAAAGTTGTCTGTAACCTGCAAAACAAAGCATAACGTGAAAAAAACGTAACATCGGAATGCATGCGACAGCATGCTTACCAATATGTTACAAAACGCCGCACATAAAAACGAGATTTTCCGGTGCTCATACCTCGGGTTACACTGGTGATAATAAGGTGTGGTCAAGTGTTTTGGATAGCCGCTTGCGACAGGGACCATCTTAGTTTCATTATTCCACAGTACAGGTCCTAAATATGAATATTAAATGCTGCTTAGGCAAATGGAGCAGACCGGTTGGTTCTTTCTGCATTTGATGTGATCTACGGTGGGTGGCTCCTCGAAAAACCCCAACAAAGATTTTTTTTCACTGTACTTCCGCCGTCACCGCCGGACGAAAACCCAGGCGGGTTTCCAGGACAGCTATGCAAATGGCTGAAATGTCTACGATATATTCCTAAGATCCTGATCTCGAGTGTTCTTGAAAATTTTCTTTATAGCTTTATCCGTTGCCGAGATAAAGAGGTTCAAAGTTACCAACTGAAAGTGCTCACATAAAATTCGATGTGAAGCAGAAACATAGTTTATAAAGCGAGGCAGCACGGCGAAATATGCTGCAAAGTGTCTCCGTTATCAGCTAGGAACCCCATACTGTAGTGCTGAAGTACACGGAACATCTTCTTTGTACGTGAAATCCGGTCTAAGGTGTGAAATAAGTTTTGCGTTGAAACGTCCTGGCAGATTATAACTGTGTGACGGACCGAGACTCGAACTCGGGACCTTTGCCTTTCGCGGGCAAATGCTCTAACATCTGCACTACCCAAGCACGACTCACTCCCTGTCCTCACAGCTTTACTTCTGGCAGTATCTCATCTCCTACCTTCCAAACTTCACAGAAGGTCTTCTGCGAACCTTGCAGAACTAGCAGTCCTGGAAGAAAGGACACTGAGGAGACATGGCTTAGTTCTGCAAGGTTCGCAGAAGAACTTTCTGTGAAGTTTGGAAGGTAGGAGAAGAGATAATGGCAGAAGTACAGCTGTGAAGACGGGGTGTGAGTCGTGTAGCTCAGATGGTTCCGGCACGGTAGCTCAGCGTGTTCGTCAGAGGGTTTAGCTACCCTCTGTAATAAAAAAAAAAAGAGTGAACGGATCAACGAACAACCTGAACGAGTATCATCGGACGTACGCTACGAACAAAGTCAACGAACACTATAGAACAGAAAAAAGGTGGTAGAGCACTTGCCCGCGAAAGGCAAAGGTCCGGAGTTCAAGTCTCAGTCCGGCACACAGTTTTAATCTGCCAGGAAGTTTTATATCAGCGCACACTCCGCTGCAGAGTGAAAATCTCATTCTAGTTTCGCGTTATTTCATTTTCTCATATGTAAACTATCTAAATATTTGTAATTTTTGGGAAATTTCTCGTGGAGAAACAGCGATCTAGCTCAAAGTACTTTAAAAATGGATTACAAACAGTCTCGGCCGCAAAAACATTTGTTTCGATGGTAACTGGTTTCGGTCAATATTTGACCATCCTCAGACCTTCATACCATGATGGTCAAATACTGACCGAAAACGAAACCGGTTATCATCGAAATTTATGGTCAAATACTGACCGAAACGGGTTACCATCAAAACCAACTTTTACACCGGTTGAGACTGTAATCCATTTTTAATTTAGGTCTATGTACATTTTACTGAGCAATACATTTCTTTTCATACGAGTTACAGTACATACCCTGCTGCAGTAGGAAGACGAAGGGAACCAAAGGAAAATGCTCCTATCGGAGTACAAAAATGCCTATATGTTCCTGTTTATTTTAAAGACTCTGACTGAAAAGTAGGGTACAGCTGCCCCATTCTATCTTCCGTAGCAGCTTTACAAATTTTTACAAAAATTTTGGCACGCGAACTTACCCTTGTGCTTCCTTCTGTTGAGGGAGAAGAAGGCAGCGGCAAAGAGACGGAAAAGTAAACAATGAAGGAGACGATGGCAGTATACGAGAGAGAGAGGAACACAGTGGCAATGGAATGTAGTTGACAGTGACAGAACAGTGCTAGGAAAAGACTGATGGAGTCAGTTGCGGAGAGGGGTGGGAGGGGGGAGGGGGAGGAATAAAGAGAAGGAGAAAGTGGAGATGGATGAGAGGCAGTGTTAGTGAGAGGCAGAGTATATGACAATGACAACGAGGAACGGAGAGAAAGTGACAGTAAGAAGACAAAGCAGCAACAGGAAGGAAGGAATGAGATATTAAAGGTAAGAAATAGCAAGAGTGCGTCAGTGACAATGAGAGAAGACTGTAGTAGCAGAACAGAAGGGGTGTGTGGCTGTGACGCATGAGACAATGACAGAGAGATGACAATGAGCTGGGCTGAATGCATGAGTGAGAAAAGGCAAATGGGTGTGGATGCGTATGAGCGGTTTACAGAGACGGGCTAGTGGGTGTGAGTGCGATACAGTTAGGGGAGCTTGTGAGAGTCTGAGGTGAGCTGCCTGTTAAAAACAAGCGCCAACATGTTCCCATGCCAAAACTTTTGGAATTTTTTTTAAAAGTGCTGAGGAAGGTAGAACGAAGCAGCTGGTACCCAACTTTTCAGTCAGAGTCTTTTAAATAAACAGGAACATATTCCCATTTTTTGTGCTCCTATAGGAGCATTTTTCTATTTGTAGAACATACTTGTAACTACTGCATAATGCGTTTATCACGTATATTGAAAGAAACAAGTATTACAGACAATTCAAGATACTTTTTAAATAAAGGAAGCAAAACGCGTATGGCAAAAAACAAACGGCGTTTCATTTAGTTCTAATGACGGAACAAGCTCCATGTATAAAATATTAAAACCCCTTTGGTTTTTTACTGTGAGCACACATGACAGAAGAAATTTAGGTCTTTAACACCTAATAACTCAGTTCAAAACGAACGGATTTGTTATGATCAGATACTTTCAGAGACTGTTCTGGAAGTTAGAAAGTTGTTGTCTTCAGTCATGAGACTGGATTAATGCAGCTATCCATGCTACTCTATCCTGTGCAAGCTTCTTCATCTCCCAGTACTTACTGCAACCTACATCCTTCCGAATCTCCCTAGTGTATTCATCTCTTGGTCTCCCTCTACGATTTTTACCCTCCACGCTGCCCTCCAATGCTAAATTTGTGAACGCTTGATGCCTCAGAACTTGTCCTACCAACCGGTCTCTTCTTCTTTTCAAGTTGTGCCAAAGACTCCTCTTCTCCCCAATTCTATTCAATACCTCCTCATTAGTTATGTCATCTACCGATCTAATCTTCAGCATTCTTCTGTAGCACCACATTTCGAAAGCTTCTATTCTCTTCTTGTCCAAACTATTTATCGTCCATGTTTCACTTCCATACATGGCTACACTCAATACAAATACTTTCAGAAACGACTTTCTGAAACTTAAATCTATACTCGATGAAACAAATTTTTCTTCTCCAGAAACGCTTTCCATGACATCGCCAGTCTACATTTTATATTCTCTCTACTTCGACCATCATCAGTTATTTTGCTCCCCAAATAGCAAAACTCCTTTACTACTTTAAGGGTCTCATTTCCTCTTCTAATTCCCTTAACATCACCCGACTTAATTCGACTATATTCCTTCATCCTCGTTTTGCTTTTGTTGATGTTCATCTTATATCCTCCTTTCAAGACACTGTCCATTCCGTTCAACTGCTCTTCCAAGTCCTTTGCTGTTTCTAACGGAATTACAATGCCATCGGCTAACCTCAAAGTTTTGATTTCTTCTCCATTTATTTTAACTTCAACTCCAAATTTTTCTTTTGTTCCCTTTACTGCTTGCTCAATATATAGATTGAATAACATTGGGGATAGGCTACAACCCTGTCTGACTCCCTTCCCAACCACTGCTTCCCTTTCATGACCCTAGACTCTTATAACCGCCATCTGGTTTCTGTACAAATTGTAAATAGCCTTTCGCTCCCTGTATTTTACCCCTGCCACCTTTAGAATTTGAAAGAGGGTATTCCAGTCAACATCATCAAAAGCTTTCTCTAAATCTACAAATGCTAGAAATGTAGGTTTGCCTTTCCTTAATCTATTTTCTCAGATAAGTCGTAGGGTCAGTATTGCCTCACGTGTTCCAACATTTCTGCGGAATCCAAACTGATCTTCCCCAAGATGGGCTTCTACTAGTTTTTCCATTCGTCTGTAAAGAATTCGCGTTAGTATTTTGCAGCTGTGACTTATTAAACCGATAGTTCGGTAATTTTCACATCTGTCAACACCTGCTTTCTTTGGGATTGGAAATATTATATTCTTCTTGAAGTCTGAGGGTATTTCACCTGTCTCATACATCTTGCCCACCAGATGGTAGAGTTTTATCAGGACTGGCTCTCCCAAGGCGATCAGTAGTTCCAATGGAATGTAGTAAGGAGTTAATGGATTATTTGTAAAGAAACGCCATCGGGGAATATACGCACAAATGTGGTTTGTTTAATCCTTACAGTCTTTGTATAATTTCCGTTACAGATCCTTTTTTTATTACCTTTGAACTCTCTGAAGGGGACAGTAATTAAAGTGCTACTTACCGACTAGTTTATTTTCATGTGTGCGGCTTTTCTATCGCACCTTATAACGTAGTACAACGTGACATAAACTTCCGCTGGCGCAGTGGTTAGCACGCCCGGTCTACACCTGGAGCTCGCTGGTATCAGGAGGCGACAGACAGAACGACCCGACCAGGCGCACGCTCGATAGCGCGAGAGCGGATTACGCCAGGGATGAAGTGTGATGCGGGTTCGCCCGTGGCGCCACCCCTATCCTCTGATTAATAGCGCCGCCCGTCCAGCAGGTTTACGCCGGTGTGGTGGTCCGACGTCGGCGCCATCTGCCCGCGATTCGTCATTGCAGATTTGCGGCCGTCGGTGCCCGGCTCCAAAGATCACAGTGACTACTGCGTGTGTTTTGGGCTCGCAACTGTGGCTGCTGATACGTGCATATCCAACCGTGTACAGTAAGAAGACGGTTGCTTACTCCCTTCCCGGTATAACGGAAAGAGGTTACTCGATTATAGAAATGGCGGGTGTCCAGGTTCATGGTAGGTTCAGTGACGTTTTCTGAATATCGAGGATTTGATCCATATACAACCTGGTCCATTGACCGTGAACGGGCCAAATATCTCACGGAGTAAGCATCAAACGAAAAAACTACAAAGAACGAAACTGGTATAGCTTTAAGGGGGAAACCGGATGGCGCTATGGTTGGTCCGCTAGATGGCGTTGCCATAGGTCAAACGGATATCAACTGCGTTTTTTGAAATAGTAACCTCCATTTCTTCTTACACATTCGTGTAGTACGTAAAGAAATATGAATGATTTACTTGGACCACTCTTTCCGCTTTGTCATAGTCACAAACATATGGCTCACAATTTTAAACGAACAGTTGGTAACAGGTAGGTTTTTTAAATTAAAATATAGTACCGAGGTACGGTTGAACATTTTATTTCGGTTGTTCCAATATGATACATGTACCTACGTGAACTTATCATTTCTGAGAGCGCATGCTGTTACAGCTGATTACCTGTAAATGCCACATTAATGCAATAAATGCTCAAAATGATGTCCGTCAACCTCAATGCATTTGGCAATACGTCTAACGACATTCCTCCCAACAGCGAGTAGTTCGCCTTCCGTAATGTTCGCACCTGCATTGACAATGCGCTGACGCATGTTGTCAGGCGTTATCGGTGGATCACGATAGCAAATATCCTTCAACTTTCCCCACAGAAAGAAATCCGGAGACGTCAGATCCGATAAACGTGCTTCGACGACCAATTTACCTGTCATGGAATATGCTATTCAATACCGCTTCAACCGCAAGCGTGCTATGTGCCGGACATCCATCGTGTTGGAAGTAGAACGCCATTCTGTCATGCAGTGAAACACCTTGTAGTAACATCGGTCGAACATTACGTAAGAAATTAGCATCCTTCCTCACATAATGCCACACTATACATTAACCCGCCAAGGCCGCTGATGTTCCACTTGCCGCAGCCATCGTGGATTTTCCGTTGCCCAATAGTGCATATTATGCCGGTTTACGTTACCGCTGTTGGTGACTGACGCTCCGTCGCTAAATAGAACAAATCCAAAAAATCTGTCATCATCCCGTAATTTCTCTTGTGCCCAGTGGCAGAACTGTACACGACGTTCAAAGTATTCGCCATGGAATTCATGGCGCATAGAAATATGGTACGTGTGCAATCGATGTTGATGAAGCATTCTCAACACCGACGGTTTTCAGATTACCGATTCTCGCGCAATTTGTCTGCTACTGATGTGCGGATTAGCTGCGACAGCAGCTAAAACGCCTACTTGGGCAATATCATTTGTTGCAGGTCGTGGTTGACGTTTCACATGTGACTGAACTCTTCCTGTTTTCTTAAATAACCTAACTATCCGGCGAACGGTCCGGACAAAAAAAAAATGGCTCTGAGCACTATGGGACTCAACTGCTGTGGTCATCAGTCCCCAGAACTTAGAACTATTTAAACCTAACTAACCTAAGGACATCACACACATCCATGCCCGAGGCAGGATTCGAACCTGCGACCGTGCAGTCGCACGGTTCCGGACTGCGCGCCTAGAACCGCGAGACCACCGCGGCCGGCAGTCCGGACACTTGGATGATGTCTACAGGATACCGAGCAGCATACATAGCACACGCACGTTGGGCATTTTGATCACAATAGCCATACATCAACACGATATGGACCTTTTCCGCGATTGGTAAACGGTCCATTTTAACACGGGTAATGTATCCACGGAGCAAATATCGTCTGCACTGGCTTAATGTTACGTGAGACCACGGACTTACACGTTTGTGACTATTACAGCGCCGTCTATCACCAAGCGAAAAACGTGGTTCAACTAAAACATTCATATTTCTTTACGTACTACACGAATATGTAATGAAAAATGGGGGTTCCTATTTTTAAAAAACGTAGTTGATATCCGTTTGACATATGGCAGCGCCATCTAGCAGGCCAACCATAGCGCCATCTGTTTTCCCCCTTCTAGCTAGTTTCGTTCTTTGTAGTTTTTTCGTTTGATGCTTATTTCGTGAGATATTTGGCCCGGTCACGATCAATGGGCCACCCTGTAGAGACGAAAGACTGGGGGAGGAACTCTGGGAATCAATTCCTTGTAATTTCATCCACTCTATAGTCCGCTGTGTTTGTCTATCTTCAAGCCCTTAGTCTTTCGACTGGTTTAGTCTTTTTGAAGCGCACCGATGTTGGCCACCTTGCGTCATTACTCCGCTTTCTTTAGTGTGTTATAGTAAGTTTCCTTTATTTTATTAACAATTAAATACTTTGTGGTAATACTTCATTTGCCTGCCCAAGCTTATCACCGACTGTAATATTAAGTAACCAGTCGGTAAACCTGGCGTTTACATGTGTCTTCGTGACTTTGTATACGTAGAATTTATTTTTGACTTATAAAGCCCCTTTCTGTACAGCGCTTGAAGTAGTATAAATGAGGACGTGAACGAAGAGCCTGTTTGCTTCACTAACTGGATACAGAGCCTCGTAGAGCTGGGCGTACGGAAAGCACATGACAGTAAAGTTTTCCGCGCAACTCGTAGCATTTGGCCTTGTGCTTTGTTTATGGTCATGGCGTAACATATAACCTCACCGCGAACTGTACAGGTTTAAAACGAGATGATTAATTGTTAGGTATAACGGGATTTCAGGGTTTAAAACCCGTTCGTCTGCGCCACTTCCTGTAAAAAGTTTCGCTTCTACGGCAATATCTTGCAGAGAACTAACTCTACGCCTCTGTGAGTTAAGGGTTCCGGGGAGCGAGATAATATATGATGCTCTCGATCAGAGTTACTTCGCGCATCAGTTTCAGAAGGAGTTTCCAAAGAGCCTGATGTTCTCGAGCTGCAGCAAGTCTCGCTTTACGATCTTCACTGGATTATTGATACCTCTATCTTTTAGCCGTTCTGGTGTATTGATAATCAACCGTTTTCTAGCCATTTTTGTTCATAAGGGAAACGAAATCAAGAAGTAATAACTAGGCACCCAAATCATAAAGCAAACTTAATAAATACGTTCTCCCTAATAAATGTTCTAAATAAAACCTATCGAAAGAAGCAAAGAATATTTTAAGTTATTAAAACACAAAGCGATATCATTAAATCCATATATCCTAGACAGTTAAATTCGCTGTTTTTATTCGTAAGGATAGGATTGCAGCGCTCAAGTCTGTCACTGACGTAATATTTCCGAAAATGCAGCTCTCACTGTGTTAAAAAACTAACACTGTCATCTGCAGGTTCTTTGATGTTCTACTCTGTGATCATCGAACTGGAACTACCAAGCTGATAAATCTTTAAATTACGATAGCTTCGCCGGCCGGAGTGGCCGAGCTGTTCTAAGCGCTTAAGTCTGGTTCCGCGCAACCGCTACAGTCTCAGGTTCGAATCTTGCCTCGGGCATGGATGTGTGTGATGTCCTTAAGTTAGTTACGTTTAAGTAGTTCTAAGTTCTAGGGGACTCGCAACCTCAGATGGTAAGTCACATAGTGCTCAGAGCCATTTGAACCATTTTTTAAGGATAGCTTCTTTCTTTTTTGTGATCCGATTTTGAGGAAATAAAACATGTACGTTGCACCACGCTACGCCCAAGTTACCTGTCGAAACTCAATGAAAATTCGTCTAATGATGTTGAAGATCATCGTTTTCCAATAGACAGCACGACAGATTTACAGTTTTATTATTAGTAGTCTTGTCATTCCTCGACACTGCTGATAATCCCAAACGACTCCCGCTCGTCCACCTCCTTCAGTATGCCGTTGACGCCGTTATCCTCGTCCTCTACCCTACACTCCAGAAATCCCAACGATCCATCAAAATCCACCTCAGTCAGTTTACCTACTGGTGTAACCAACGGCTCCTCAAGATCAACCTCTGCAAAACGCAGGCAGCAATTACAGGACGAACCACCGGCAACTTCCGTCTCCACGACTTCTACCTTACCATTTCCAACCGTCCTATCCTGCTAATTACCACACTGAAATACCTCGGACTAACTGTCGACTGGCTGCTAACGTGGAAACCTCACCTACTAACCTTCAAACAGAACCGCACAGTAGACTAAAATTTCTAAAACTACTAACAGGCTGAACTCAGGGCTTACACCCCTCCAGTATTCTCGACACTTACAGAACCCTGATCTGATCCATCCTCTGCTATGAAAATGTTGCAGCTGAACTCTATAAGTCCCTCCAAATCCTCGAACGCCATGCAATCCATCTCGTTTTCGCATCCGTTTACCTTCCCCCACCTCCATTCTCTATCATCTCATTAAATTCGCACCCGTCTTCACCAACATCGGGCACTTCTGCATTTCCTACACTGTTTGCAAACTAGACTCTGATCACCCCATTGCCTCCCCTCTGATCATCAATCCCGGTACGCTGCCGCGTCTTCATAAACACATCCCTCCGTTCCTACACCTACACACTCCCCATATCCCATGCAATTTCAACCAACTTTCTCTCGTAGACAATGACATCCGCCAAGATAATTATCCCTCCTCCCAAACTAAACTCTTCCCACTTATTCCACTCCACATCAGAGTTCTTCTCTCGTTTCCATCTCCATCCTTTCCTCTTGCAACCACTGCCCTACCGATATGACACACTAATCCCCCTCCCCCCACCCTCTCTGTCTTTCCCGCCGAGCGTACTTCCCACTACCCACCTTAGCTCCTACGTCTCACCTCCATAGTGTTTACTATCTAACCAACCTCTATCTTTCTCCCCACGTCCCTCAACCATAGAGAATATGCCGTGATGGTTCCTTTCAGAGGGCACGGCCGACTTCCTTCCCCGTCCTTCCCTAATCCGATGAGACCGATGGCCTCGCTGTCTGGTCTCCTTCCCCAAACAACCCAACACAGTACTTCCATCACTGCTGGCGACTAAATTCCAACTGCCCAACACTACTGGCGATTAACTTCCAACAACGAGTCCAACCAGCCACAGAGTATCTTACAAAGAAAGCGCAGAGATCCAATGCAAAGCGCTAAACAGCGCTGCCAACACGGAAGCAGCCCACATACAGCAAGTCCTTCAGTTTTTATGTGAATGTGCAGCGCTTCGGTGTTTTTATCAGAAGAAATTCACCTTCCTGCGATGTGTTTTTAAAATGTATATATTTCCGTTTTAATTGTGAGCCTTTGAGCTTTAAATTAAAATAGAACGCAAAAGCGAATTTTGTTATATTTATCATTGTAAATGTTTTATTTATTTTTAATTTGATTGACTGAAGAGCGTAGAATTGTACTGCTGACAGCCCACACTGATGAAATAACAAGAAAGAAAAAATAGGTGGTCATTTGGGCTGAATCCGAAGTGGGACTCATCACTGAAGACAATTATATTTCAGTCAATGAGATTCCCGGCCAAAGAAGTGTCTGGAGAGGCCCCCGTTCAGTGGTGAGTTAGCCAACCTGACAGTCGCCCGCCGTATGGCCCGATAACCAGAAGTGCCGCTCTGAGACGCCATTTCTTTTCACAGCAGCACCTCGTTGGTCGTCATCCGCGGCACACTTACAGCAAAGCGGTACGTCGTCGACATTCTACGTCCGCGTTTTGTTGCCCTTCGTGGGAAGCCATCCTGGACTTACATTTCAGCATGACAATGCGTGCCCAACAAGGTGTTAACTTCTACTGCTTGTCTTCGTGCTTACCAATCCCAGGCGGTGGTCTAGCGGTTCTAGGCGCGCAGTCCGGAACCGCGCAACTGCTACTGTCACAGGTCCGAATCCTGCCTCGGGCATGGATGTGTGTGATGTCCTTAGGTTAGTTAGGTTTAAGTAGTTGTAAGTTCTAGGGGACTGATGACCACAGATGTTAAGTCCCATAGTGCTCAGAGCTATTTGAACCATTTGACCCAATCCCAGGCTTGGTCAACAAATTCGCCGGATCTATCCCCAATTTATAACATTTGGAGCATTACAGGCAAGGCCCTCCATTCATCACGGGATTCTGACTACCTAACGTGCCAATTGGACAGGGTTTGGCACGATATCCCTCAGTAGAGCATCAGACAACTCACACTATAACAAGCCGGATAACTGCTTGGATAATGGCCAGTGGTGAACCAGCACGTTACTGACTTGCTCAGTTTATGAAACAGCTCCTTCTCTTCAATAAATCAACCATTTTTTTCTGAAACTGTAATCATTTGATTCTCTTTACTTATACATCACCTCTACCGATTTCCGTCAAATTGAGATAATTCCTTGGTGGTGACTGTTTTACTTGCCTTAGAATGTATGCAAATAAAAAGATATTTTAAGGGGGGTAGGACGTCAAACGGGCCGACTTGGAGCAGGAGAGGCACCACAGGACATTTTAATTTGCACTGTCTATACTTTCACAAATAAATTCATAAAACTTTGTCAGCATGACCAAGAAGGATTGAGAATTCACACTCATAACAGTGGAAGTTCGAAAACATAACGAAGTAATTTTTTTTTTACATGTGAAATTTCATCATTTTACTACTTACTAATGGCAGCATTTGTTGCTATGTGTACACTTTTCTTCATAAGTAAGAGAGATTCTTCGATGAATTTTGCACAGCATACAAACCATAGTTAAAGGTGTATGAAACTCTAGAATTTTCCACATCTATTAAAAACTGTGGTAAAAATTGAGGAAATGAAGTATACAATTTGTGTTTTTCCTAAACATGAAGTTTGCAATATAACAACTCATTCGTTTTTTCATAAATTAAATAAATTCTAGAGTTTCATACATCTGTAAGTATGGTATGTATGCTGTGCAAAATTCATCAAAGAATCTCTAACTTATGAAGAAAATCAACATAGCAACCATTAGTAAGTGAAAAAATAATGAAATTTCGCACGTAAAAAAATAAAATTATTTTGTTATGTTTCCGAACTTCCACTGCAATGAGTGTGAGTCCTTCCTGGTGATGCTGACAAAGTTATATCAACTTATTTGTAAAAGCATAGACAGTGGAAATTAAAATGTCGTGTGATGCCTCTCCTGCTCCAAGTCGGCCCGTTTGACGTCCTTAACCCCCCCCCCCCCCCCCTTAAGTAAAAATAAAGACTAAACTACTGTTTACTAGGCTTGAAAATATTCAGTGGAAATTTTACAGTTCTTTGATGTAATCCGCGTTTAAGTCGAACTTATTGCTTGAGTTCTATGCATTTTTGAAGATAAGGAAGCAGCAGAATTCAAGAGTGTACAAAGTCGCATGTTTGCTATTGCTGCTAAAAGCGAGGGGAGAAGCAGCCAGCCGCGCAGCAGGGACATTGGCGTGGGCGGAAGATGAATGGCGGGGAGGTGCCAACGTAGCCTCTGGAACCTTCTAGAAGATTGCCGTACGCATACACTTCCGGCGAAAAGAACAGTAAGAAGCAGTTTGCGTGAAGGGATATTACGTGAAGGGATACCCCTTGTGTTCATAGGTACGCACTCGTCCGTATCCCTGAAGTGGGGAAGACGCGAAGTAGTGCGTCAGTGAAGGTGCTCTTTGCGTGATAAGTATACATAGTAAATTCCTCTTAACATAAGGGGGCGATAAAAAGTTTCCGCTCGAAGGTCTTACATATCGGAAACGATTCGTTAAATAGTTCGCACGCTGACACTTGTTCATGGTCCATAACTAAAATCTGCAGCAATTTGGGGGAGGATTACACTTCCGTCACGTTGAACGAGTCTCTTCAGTCGCCGCTGGTCCCGTTCTTGCAGCATATTTTTCCGGCCGCAGCTATGTCGGATATTTGATGTTTTCCCGATTCCTGTTATTCACGGCACACTCGAGGAATAGTTGTACGGGAAAATCCCCACTTCATCGCTACCTCGGAGATACTGTGTCCCATCGCTCGAGCGCTGACTATAACACCGCGTTCAACTCACGGAAGTCTTGATAACGTGCCATTGTAGCAGCAGTAACCGATCTAACAACTGCGTCAGACACTTGTCTTATATAGGCGTTGCCGAACTCAGAGCCGTAATCTACCTGTTTACATATCTCTGTGTCTGAATACGCATGCCTATACCAGTTTCTTTGGCGCTTCATACTGGGATGCGGCAACGGCAAACATGGTACGAGTCATTTGGAAACGAAATGTATGGCGTTGCCTCTCTGTTCGGCATGTGGGTTGGAAATCATTACCGTAGTTGGCATTCGGATCGGCTCGCTCAGTTCTATAGCCTACCTATGTTGATTATTGCAATTCGCTACACCGGAATCGATATGTATAGCTCTGACTGCCTTCTTCCCAGTTACCGAAGTCTGATTTAAAGTATGTTCACGTACATAGTTAAAATATTTCCATTAAGTTCATAACTGAGATCCTACTTTGAATTGAAGCACAAAATGTCTCTTTTGTTTTTAACTTACACTTTAGATAATTAAAAACTTGCTGTTTTTTGTTTTTATTTCATTATTGTGCCCGCTTCAAACGGATTCAAGTATAAAAACCTATATAAAGTACCAACATGAAATCCTATGAATGCGAGTGGAATCCATACGAGTCTTACGATATCGTCGGTAACAGAAGTAACGAGTAACGATACTTTTGTAACTAATTCATATAGATACATGTTTTTTCATTACTTTCATATCTTTACTGTACACTTGTTCGCCAATAGAAGGTTCCAAGTTAGCTTTCTAAACAACAAATGTCGGTGGCAGAGAACAAAATAGTCTTCCTCAAATGATCACTGTTGCCCCCACACTATTTACCTTGTACGCCAACGACCAACCACGTTACATCCTATCTATTGGCCCTCACGACTTAGCAAAAGACATTTGCAGACGTCGAAAGGTAACTCTCCTCTGCTGTTGACGACCTGGGTGAATATTACGACGCTAATCAGCCCGATACCAAATCGTAGCAAAACAGTGCTGAATGATTTCTACCTCTGCAACAAAATTTCAACATTAAGTCGCATCTCTACCCCTAATTACTTCCCATAAGAGTCTGACCATCAGGGAACATACCAACAGTATCAGCACAAAATATCGTCTGAATAAAACTCAAAGGCGCGATTTGGGGAGCCATGCCACATGTGTTTCAGATGTCACCTTTAGCTTATATTACTCGGCAAGGGAATATGCTTCCCTCTGATGGCAATCTTGCCAGCCAAAACAGGAGGACAGGTTAACACTTTCGGATGTACACTTTTTTTTTATTCAGGTAAACCTGAAAGTATGAAACAGCAACTGCTGTATAACAGTTATGATTACGAAAACTTAATACAACTGCAGCCACTGGCAAAAATATTAGTAATAGTAACAATAATGTAACAATGTCGTCCAATCTAATTTTACTTATGGTGAGTGCATTGACATATCTGAGGTGTGTACTACCACCTAATAGACTTTATGCCGATTGCCAAACGAACGACGATCACCGTCTGCCACAGTGTGCTACCACCTAGTGGCACAGACTTAAACTTGTACTTGAGTGGTAAGGCGTAGCTGTGCACGCCACAAACCGTGCACATTGTTAATCAAATCCATATGTATTTGATCCATAAGGTATTTACATCACGCCAACTACGCATGAACAGAAGCTCCTTAAAACATGCGCAACTGAAGATACGCTCGCGAACCTGATGCCAAGTTTCAAGGAGTCTAGAGGACTAGCAGCGCAGTAGATTTCAGGGCCGTGTATTTCACATTACCTCATCTATGTTATGCTTAACAACAGTCAAATAAAAATAACCAATAAATCTGCAATATGTCAAAAGTCAGGGTGTTCACGTGCTTTGATACAGCAACCTGTCATTTACGCCATCTCATCGGGCATCGATTCACAAGAAGATCTGGTATCAGCAGGGCCAACAACAGCGCACCTTGCCGATGTGCTACGCTTCATCTAAATGCCATCCAGTCGAGATGATTCAACATTTTGCCGGGATAGCACCACCCGAAATCAAATGGATAGTAACAGCCAAATCCCAAACTAGCAAAGTCAGTACTGATGACAGACACTCACTCTACGGGTGTGTCGTGTGGTCCTGCACTCCGGTATTTTCGAAATCTTGCCACCTGCAGTGTACGGAGCTGCTATCAAAGTGACCGAAACTGTCTGGCGGCTGTTTTCGCGACCCGAGGTGTGCAGCGGCCAGAGACAAGGTCTTCTCCTGAGTGACATGGAGTAGTCCGGAACCAGCTAGAAGTACGGGCCGCCTCTTGCGGTTCTGGTGATATGTTTTCCTCGTTGCATCACCGAGGCGTGAAGTCATTTATTCAGAGGTTGCTGTGACAAGGTTTCCGTCGTCCCCTCATGGGAAGTACAGTAGAGTTGCGTACTGCTTCCGTGTAGCTGAAGAGCTTCACGTATTAGGTCCTGGTGTTTCATCAGGGTTACTCATTCGTCGAATGTGGGAAGAATCTGATTCAATTCGTACTTTCTGCTATCTGCAGTATTTGTTTCTTGTGGGAAACGGCGAGCTGACGTCCCCGTGGGTTGCGCTCAATGTAGTGTGTGTTTGTGTTCCTAATGTACGATGAATCAGGTGTTCTGAAATGCTCTGGTTCACTGGGAGTGGTTTAGCAAACGACGCGTGATTAGGAATACGTGCTGTTTGTTTGGTGTACGAACGGCGTGTAGAAATAGTTTCTAATTTTGTGTCGCTGTCGTCTTCTGCAACAGTGAGCCTGTGTGTTGGAGGCAGGGTTCGGCACCACATGCAGTGAAACCTTTTCAATCGCTTGATGAGGTTTGCAGCGTGAACGGGATACTTACGATTGCCATACGTGGGAAACGTTTGGAGGTTTCGCCCTAGAAAGTTTATTTTCAACGCTTAGAACTGTCAGCTGTATATTGGTATCTGAGTCGCGCATTCCAGTTGAACTTCGGTGTTCGATTTCCATATTTGTGGCTGCAGCATTCGTGTAGTGACTTCGGTCATGTGTAACGAAATCTATACAGTGGCTGGTCGGTGTGGCCGAGCGGTTCTTGGTGCTCCAGTCTGGAACCGCGCGACCGCTACGGTCGCAGGTTGGAATCCTGCCTCAGGCATGGGTGAGTGTGACGTCCTTAGGTTAGTTAGGTTTAAGTAGTTCAAAGTTCTAGGGGACTGATGACCTCAGATGTTAAGTCCCACAGTGCTGAGAACCATTTGAACCACTTTTGTAATTTTTCACGTCAAACGAGATCTTTTCAAAAAATGCAACATGTAAAAATGACATTAAATATTCAACAGGTATTCCCACCTGAAAATTCAAACTGAAAGTTGTGCATGGCTGCTTAGCTTTCACTATACTCAAGTCTGTGGATGTCTGAAACAAGACCGCGTAACTACAAGCTGCGGCAATATAGTACAAAATCTGAAATCAATTACCTTAAATTAAATCCCCTTAAATTAAATCAGCCGGCCGGAGTGGGCGAGCTGTTCTAGGCGCTTCAGTCTGGAACCGCCTGACCGCCACGGTCGCAGGTTCAAATCCTGCCTCGGGCATGGATGCGTGTGATGTCCTTAGGTTAGTTATGTTTAAGCAGTTCTAAGTTCTAGGGGACTGATGAGCTCAGATGTTAAGTCCCATAGTGCTCAGAGCCATTTAAATCCTTTTATATTACCGGTACTCATCAAAATAACTATAATGAAATATTCTTCTCTGAATGCTTCAGTCTCTTTCCTCATCTCAAATAATAAGTCAGTAAATCAACATTTTCCACTTCCTCAGAATATAACAGTAACCGTACTACTCGGCCTATGCCGTACTACAGCTCATGACCCACCAGTGCCCCATCTCACGTTTAACAGTGCACATCATCTCCCACGCACCTTGCAGAGAAGAGATGGTCCAGGCAAGCCTTCAAGCGACGCAGCGTCTCTGATGACACGGCGCGCATGTAATTTCAAACAGTACAAAGGCGTTCTTGACATACAAATAAAAGAGAAATGCAGATGAAATTATCTACAGCCCCCTGCCCGTCGACACACACTACGGTGCTTGTGTGGCATCTGGGACTGCTTAACGTTAATCATATTGCCAACTTCGTGCAAAATGTGCACATCTTGAGCCAGCCTCGAAATTTCTCCGAGAGCTGTGTGTGGCAGTTAAGCGGCTTCTCGTGGAGTCCTTGGTCCAGTCGATGTCGCCATCAGGACGAGACGAGGTGCTCCACTTCTCTAGGCAGAAGTCTTTAACTTAGTAGGTCATGAGTGTAATTTCCGTCTCTGTAAACAGGAGGACGCAAGTCCTCGATAAGCAACGAGAATTGCTTGTGACAGCAGATACATTACGGTGAAACGTTTCGCTGCAGCTCTGTAGGGCGTAGGCCATCATCGCAGTAATTGCCCACTTACAGCAGTGGATGTATCCCAGCAAAACAGCTCGTTCTCCTACCCTGAGAATACGGATATCCCAGACAAGAGAATTACAGCTTAAGTGTATGTACAAACGATTAACTATTCGTCAATAGGAAGAGTTCACGTCCCTTCATAGAATATTTTCTTCTTTATGGTGTTTTATGCTGTTCAGGTTACATCTATCAGTTCCATTAAGAACGAGGGTTGCCCAGAAAGTGCTGCACCGCATTGTTCTCTTCAACAATTTTTTATAATGAGAATTACACACTCGAAAGAATGGTGTTTTTATCTACACTTCCTATTTTTGCACGTAATCTCCTAATCCCGTTCTATGCCCTTCCTCCGGCGCAAAACTAGGACGTGTATCCTCTGTCGGTACGAATCCTCGTCCTGATGGCGGAGCCAGTACTTCACTGTGTGAATCACCTCCTCATCGTCCTCAAAATGTCTTCCACGAATGCCATCCTTTACTGGCGAATGACAACATCAGCTCGCTGCAACGCGTCAGGTGTGACAGCTGTGGATGGTCTCCCCGACCTCTGCAGATCGTGTAGTTACGCCGAACCGCCTTCTGGTGACCTCATCCGCCGTGCCCAGCGACTAACTGTACTTCTGTCATTAGCAGACTTTGCACAAGCGTTTGTGAATATTCCCCACAGTTTCTTTCTCTGCAGTGAGAAATTCAATGATGGCACGTTGCTTGTAACGTACATCACCTAGAGACGCCATTTTGGAGCTGTCCTGCAGCTACGCTATCTGACAGATGCGGTGGTAACTTGGCGCGCTCACTTAGAAGACTTCAAATAATGCATACGCAACGTTTCGTGTTAGTAGCATTGTTTTCGGCTGAGAGAAAAAAAATTCGGTGCATTACTTTCTGCGGAACCCTCCTACGGTAGTACAAGGTGCGTCTGAAAAGTTCGGTGTATGGTCTCAGAAAATAAAGGAAAAAAAAGTTGCAAACAGAATACCTTTTCTGGCCTTCAGAGTGATCGCCATTAGCTACAACGTACTTCCGAAATCGGTTGTAAAGCTATTGTGGACTCTCAAGAAGCACCATGGTCACGAGAATTTAGATATCCGAATCATTACAGGAGCTGAGACCTATTGCTACCACTACGATCAGGAGACAGACGATTGTCAATGGCTTGGTGTTCATCGTTCTTCCCGCTTCCCAAAAGCCAAGGTTAAGACAATTTTCACTACTTGTTTCGACAGCAGGGGCTCGATCCTTCATACCCGAGGGAGGTGGGGAAGACTTTGAACACCATAACATTAACTGCCGCTTGGTTTCCCTCTCGTACTCGCAGCACCACGTGCTGCAATAATAAGGATATCCAACAACAAGTGAATGTGGTGATTCGAGCAATTCCACGAGCGTGTGCTGACAACTTCCAGTAGCTTTACAACTGATGTCAAAATTGTGTTGCAGCTAATGGTGATTGCTCTGATGGACAGAAAATGTAAGACCCATAAAAATAAAAGATATTCGTTGCCGTAGATTTGCTTCCGACGAAGAGGGCCACACCTGGGTACAATCGTGGTTCCGTAGGGAATCGCAAACATTTTTCCATGAAGGCATTGACCGTCTTGTCTCACAACGGGGCAACTTTATTGACAGTTACGGCGACTACTTTTGAAACAATAAAAAGTTTACTTATTTTTTTCCACTGTTTCCTTTTCATTTGGTCTGGAACCGCACTGCTGCTACGGTCGCAGGTTCGAATCCTGCCTCGGGCATGAATGTGTGTGATTTCCTTAGGTTAGTTAGGTTTAAGTTGTACGAAGTTCTAGGGGACTGATGACCTCAGAAGAAATGGTTCAAATGGCTGTGAGCACTATGGGACTCAACTGCTGTGGTCATTAGTCCCCTAGAACTTAGAACTACTTAAACCTAACTAACCTAAGGACATCACACACATCCATGCCCGAGGCAGGATTCGAACCTGCGACCGCAGCAGTCGCACGGTTCCGCCTAGAACCTGACCTCAGAAGATAAGTCCCATACTGTTCAGAGCCATTTGAACAATTTTGAACGTTTTCATTTGACTGTCCTTTATACACAGAGTGTAACAAAAATGTACGGCACAAGTTTCAGGTTCTGGAAACGCTTTGCTTCCATGTTACAACTCATTTTCTCCAACGAGTTTCAAAGAGATCACATTGTAAATTTTCACAGTTGGCATATGTGGCAGACCTCAATCCTCACGCAACTATAGAAGCAAATCATCAACAAAGACTTTTTGTCAATGTTTGGGACAACATGTTGGCGACTGTTTGGTAGGGCCTGACTTTCCTTCACCCAGGCTCAACGGACAAAGTTATAATTTCGTAGAGAATGTGTCTTCAGCTGTGCGGCAAAATATGTACTTCCAGCACGATGGAGCACTTCCTCATTTTAGTGTCAATGTCAGTCGGTTTCTAAATACCAGATACGGTGACAAATGACTAGGTAGAGACGGACCAATTGTAGTGGCCTCCACGCTCTCCGGACCTAAACCCACTGGACTTTTATTTGTGGGGGATTTGAAAGCTTTTGTGTATGGAATACCGGGACAAGATGTTCGGAGTCTCCGTGCCAGTATTATAGAAGGCTGCGAAACAATACGCAATACTCTAGGAGTACATCAGCACATCCGGGATTCATTTGGAGCGTGTATCAATGTCCACGGAGAGCAAATAGAAAGAGTTGCACATGGTATGAAGGTGCGTTATGTTCGTATGTGTTTCCCATGATCAGTGAGTTGGGGAAAATGAGTTGTAATATTGAAACAAAGCGTTTCCAGACAAATGTTCATATAGCATATTTTCTTGGTCTACGTGTGAGGAACGCGTCCTGCAATTTGTGGCGAACGTTTTTGTGACACCCTGTACGTGGAAGGGCAGAGCCAAGAACTCAGCTGATGCAATTAAGTGATTTTTTAGAATTTCATGAAATTGTCCACGGGAGGAGAAATTCCTTGTCTTACTGATTCCGGACAAATCAGGACCAACTAAAGAGCGTGTTTAGACGGTAGCACGCAAAACCAGCTATGCTCATTATGCTGAAAATCCCCATAGCCTGCAGTAATCGTCCATCTCTGGTCTTTGGTGTAATAAACTGGCGAATCCAAATACTGATCACACATGGGTCGGTTTGGAGCTCTGTAAATGGTCTAGTACTGGTACCGATCAATACTTGACTGTAAGAGTCGCCATTTTGCCACTTTGTAAATTATACAAGGTTTCGAGTGTACCAAACGGACTCAGTAGACGTATGCGGCCAGTAAAAGCACGAGACATCTCTGGTGCCACGTTGAAACAATTACGCGGAGTGTCTTCAGATATTACAGAAATTGAATCCTGAAACTACTCGTATTTTGGTAGACAGAAAATTTACGTTGTCATATAGCGAAGAATGGTAACTGAACTCATAGAAAACAGCTCACAGCTTTGTAGTGAGCTACGTTCTCGCCGCTTTTGTTATAATAACTCTACATCCTATCGGTACTTCTTATTTCATTGTGGTTATTTCCATTCGCAAACTTTACTTCCCCGCTTCTTGTTGATTCAGAATATTACATCCAGGGTCTCACTCTTTTTGTCTGTTTACCAGATGATACGTTGCCTATGAGCACAAAATTGTAGTTATGGTGAAAATGAAATATCCGCCTTTTTCATTAACCATTCTTGTATTTGTTGACGTTCTTCTTTATCAAGGCCTTTAAATCACTATGTAGAGGAAAATTTGCGTGAGGCGACTTGAAGGATGGTCTGCCTTTACACAGCGTACAAGACTGCAATTTATCGACTCTTTAATTAGAGCGTAAATCGACCGAGATATATCGGTCACACTACACCCACCACATTTCATTGCCTTAAGTAACCGCTTAACATAAAACTGATTAATTACTTTAACGAAACTGATTGTAGACGCTCTTCAGTTGACGTGCGGAGAACACACAATTCCTCTAAGAAGTGATCTTGAGAAATAGCTTCATTATAGTCATTCATTATGACTTTTACGCATAAGGAAAGCTATTCAAAAAATTAACGTAAAAATTTCGAACTGATGAAATGTGTCTTCTACACACAGATTTTTCAGAGATGAAAATATTTCATAGGTACGTAAGACAAACGCATCTAAAAAAACAATGCAACTTCTCGCTGAGGACCACTTTGTTAGGGACATGATGGAAGAAAAGGAATGGAGTGAGAAGCAGTCGTGGACCCCTTTAGGAATTTTTACAGCATTCGCTAGAAATGATTTAGAAACATCCATGAAAAATTTAAATCAAGACAGAGTGATGAGGATTTAATTTTCACTCCTGCTGTATAAGAAGGGATTGTTTCAACAACTGCCATTTTGATCGGTTGGTGTATGTAAGGAATTTTTGTTGTTTTACTAGATATTAGTAAACCGCCGGATCTTTGAAGGATCGAACTCCCGTGTATAAAACAAAGTCTAACGCTGATTACTTTACAAGTGAGTTACTGTTTTAAATATTTGACGTTAAACACGTAAGTCGGAAAAAATTAAGAAAATGTTTGAAATTGTGCTTAAAGTTTGCTGGTGGTTGATAAATGAAAATAAATAAATAAAATTATGAAACCTTGGATGACTATAGTCTGAGTAATTTACTCTCCATTTTAAGTGAAAGCACTTCCTTCACGAATCTCAATGTTGTGTGTATTGTAAAATGATACAATTTTGCAGACATTCTGGGAGATGTGTAGATTCTATGTGCAAAGTGTGTTGCGAATGGAGATAGAAATAAAGAATTAAAAAATTAAAACGCCATCTCTGATACCGAATTTTTGCTGGGTGAACAACGCAAATGTAGTAAGCGCTAAACATTCTTTTTCCTATCATCATTATGTGGTGGATGTCAGCGATAGAAAGTTTCGTAAACGTTTGAAATTATGTGTGAAGTTTTTTGGAAGTTGCCAAGTGCTCTCATTATCAAATGCTGGATGAATTAATTCCAGGTTAAAATGGTTCAAATGGCTCTGAGCACTGTGGGACTTAACATCTGTGGTCATCAGTCCCCTAGAACTTAGAACTACTTAAACCTAGCTAACCTAAGGACATCACACACATCCATGCCCGAGGCACGGTTCGAACCTGCGACCGTAACAGTCGCGCGGTTCCGGACTGCGCGCCTAGAACCGCTAGACCACCGCGGCCGGCTTAATTCCAGGTATCTGAGTAGTGTTAGTTACGCTGCCACAAGGCAAACACACAGTTTCTAACAAGGGGAACTTCCCATCGCATCCCCCTCAGATTTAGTGGCAAAATGGCCCCATTGCATAGCCCGTCATAAACTGTACTCAGATCAAGCACGAAAACTGAACTGTAAATAGAAATTCGAAACTGTGAACGGTGCAAGCTCAAGACGTGCAACATCGAGCGAATGTGAGTAGCTGCGGTGTCGTGGTCTCCGTGTTCAGATCTCGTTCGTACCCCATACTTTTTTTTTCACAAAATTACGAGCTGTCCGTCCGCTCATTGACGTGCCTGTTCACTGTATTGAAATTTGCTGTAATATGGTTCACATCAGATTATTTATTTTCATTTCTGTGAGAGGTCTATGCGACATCTCGCTTGCTCTCACTATTCATCACTTGAGACGGTAGTACATTCTTACCACGTCACTGATATTCTGTAACCAATGTACAGTTTGAGAATTGGCAAGACTACACAAGGAGAACAGAAACGTCAGTGGTCGCACGGAAAGATCATAATTTTGTGAAAAAAAAAATGGGGAGGTTTGAACACGGATCTCCAGCTTTGCATTTCATCACCGTGACCAAACAACCACGACTCCGTGATTCTTGCGCTGCGCTCGACGATGCTCATTTTGAGCTTGGACCATTCACTGTGACTATTCTGCTTCTTTTTTCACAGTTCAGTGCACTTTCTTCCTGTTTTCATGCCTGATCTGAGTTCAGTTTTTGATGGGCTATCCACAGGCCATTTTGCCACTAAATCTGAGTGGGATGCGATGGGAAGATTCCCTTATAAGTCTCATACTTGTGTTATTGAGTTAAACTTTCAACATAATATTATACCTCTTTATAAGCAGAATGAGATTTTCACTCTGCAGCTGAGTGTGCGCTGATATGAAACTTCCTGGCAGACCTTTGCCTTTCGCGGGCATCTGAGCTACCCAAGCACGACTCACGCCCCGTCCTCACAGCTTCACATCTGCCACTACCTCGTCTTCTACCTTCCAAACTTATAAAGCTTTCCTCCGAGAGCTTCTGTAAAGTTTGGAAGGTAAGAGACGAGGTACTGGCAGATGTGAAGCTATGAGGACGGGGCGTGAGTCGTGCTTGGGTAGCTCAGATGCCCGCGAAAGGCAAAGGTCCCGAGTTCGAGTCTCGGTCCGGCACACAGTTTTAATCTGCCAGGAAGTTTCTCTTAATAAGTAGATTATGACAGTATTGAAATTTTTCAGTAATAAGGCGAAATAGTGAAAATCAAATTTCTGTTGTCCCTGGGAGCCCTTAGATAGGCATCCTGCAACTACATTGGGTTCCATGTTTCATGCTCACGGATAGTCGGTTAATAGTACCACCTTTGTGTTCGCATACAGCATTGCGTTTTCAAACTAGCAGCTTGGAAATATTGTACATTGAACATTTGGACAATCAAAACGGTTTTACACATTGTATACAGGATGATTTCGCTGAACTGGAACAATCCAGAGCAAAGCAGATCATATGGACACGTGTTCCAGGGCAGGTACACCTACTTGAAGGTGGTGTAGTTTTCATTGATTGAAGGCACACAGGAGAACACCATCAGGCAAGTGGGGATGTGTCGTCTGTACTTGGGTTTTAGTGGTATGATGGCAGCGAACCATTAGCACCGGCTGAATGTCAGGTGTGGTCGGGTAGACGTCAAGATGCCTCAGCAAGGAAATCCAGAATTGCGGTGGATTACCAGTAAATATAAGGAGCGATCAAAAATTTCCCGTTCGTAGGTCGTGCAGTCCAGAATTGGTAAGATAATGAGGCAAAATCGCCGTCAGCATTGAGGCAATCATCCTGCCGACGAATCAGGTTGGAGATACCCGTTGGACAAAACATCGTATCCTGCTCTTTGAAGAAGTCCGCAACTGCCTGCTGCCCAATCTTGTCCGACAGGAATAGTAGACCATTCACGGCATTTTTAGGTGACCGTAGGCGTGACAATCGTATTGGAAGAGTTCAGGACCATTCGCAGGTGCTCGAATATTTTCACATTACATTACATTACATGACAGTACTACATGTTTCATAGATTATGATTACGGCATTTCGTAATGATGTGGAACGTGTCAATTTAACATTAGCATTAGTCGTCTTTCCACGATATAATTTTTTTCACAATTACTTCTTCATATCTAAAATTCATCTATTGAGTAGAAGCAGCTGTCATTCAGAAATTCTTTTAATTTGTTTTTAAACGACGGTTCGCTATCTGTCAGATTCTTATTGATATTTGGTAAATAAGTAAAGGTTTATGTGGCAGCGTAATTCACCCTCTTCTTTGCCAACGTAAGATTTAATCCAGAATATCGAAGATCATTCTTTCTTCTAGTGTTGTAGTTATGCATTTAGCTATTTTTTTAAAATTAGGGTGGTTATTAATAACAAATTTCGTAAGTGAATATATCTATTGCTAAGGTGTTGTGAATATTTCAAGTTCCTTCAATAAATGCCTTTAAGGTGATATTGGGTGGGATCCAGCTGTAATTTTGATTACACGCTTTTGTGCAACGAATACTTTTCTCTTAATGATGAATTACCCCAAAATATGATGCCATAGGAAAGTAGTGAATGAAAATAGCCATAGTAGGCTAATTTACTGATACGCTTATCACCAAAATTTGCAGCAACGCTAATAGCGTAAGTAGCTGTACCTAAACGTTTCAGCAGGTCGTCAATGTGTTTCTTCCAAATAAATTTCTCATCAACGCACACACCCATGAATTTTGAATATTCTGCCTTAGCAACAGACTTCTGTTCAAAGTCTATATTTATCAAAGGTGCTATGCCATTTATTGTACAGAACTGTATATACTGTGTTTTCTCAAAATTTAGTTACAGCTCATTTGCAGAGAACAGCTTAATAATTTCCTGAAAGACATTATTTCCAATTTCCTCAGCTAATTCGTGTTTGTTGGGTGTGATTGCTATACTTATATCATAATAATAAACTAGATTTGCATTTTCACGATGTAGAGTGACAAGTCATAAATATATATTAAGAAAAACAAGGGACATAAGATTGAAGCCTGTGGATCACCATTCGTGATTCCTCCCTAGTTATAGACTCTGCTGATTTTAGCAGACTATCTGTACTCTTAATTTCAACTGTCTGCATTCTTCCAGTGAAATATGAATTAAACCTTTGTGCAATGTCCCATTCATACTACTATTCTTAAATTTACCTGGAAGAATTTCGTGATTCGCACAGTTAAAACCCTGTGAGAGATCACAAGAAATGCCAATGGGTGATGTTCGGTTATTCAGAGCATTTAATATTGGATCACTGGAAGCACATAGAGCATTTTCTGCTGATAAGCCTTTCCGAAAACCAATTGACATGCTTTTAGTAATTCATTTTTACAAATATCTGAAGTTACTCTTGAACACATTACTTTTTCGTGAATTTTGGATAAGACTGTCAGAAGTGAGACTGGGCGGTAGCTGTTAGTATCAGACCAAGCCCCTATTTTATGCAATGGATTAGTAATAAAAAAGGGCATAGGTTTGACGCTAATAACTTGAGTTGACATAACGTCTGCATTACGACATTTCACTACGGGGACGTGTGTTATTATGAAGCAACGGCACCCTTTGCACATCATTTCACAGCAGTGGTTTGAGACGGACATGCTGCTCCGTATACATTCTTCTTTCTCGGATGGATATCTGCGAGTGTTTGTCCATCGGCAACCACGATAAAATAAGACCACGCTGGTCTTTTTTTGGACGCATTTGGTGAAAAGCTTCACCATAGTTCACGTATCCGCATTTGCCGTACGTACGTCGGAAAGACACGAATACCACAGTAATCCGTTGCTTGCGCTACGTTCAATACACGCTGCAGCAACGCCCTCTAACGGAAACTTTTTGATCGCTCCTTACAGTAGCCACATTATCCTTCCTACCAACAAAGGCCCTTCTTCCAGCAGGGGAGGCAGCTCACATACAGGAAATGCAGATACGTCTCACGCGCGTGGCGTTGTGGGAGGATAACAGGTCGCACGAGGCGGCTGGCTATAATTCTCGCGTCCACGCATTGAGGTGAACCGGTGTTGATGGTTCGTGGCCACCATGCCACCAAATACCCGATGTTCTCCACTAGCCTCCCTCTGCCACGACCCCCTCCCCCTCCCCCCCCCCCCCTCCATGCCAGTTCAGCTCGTTCTTGGCCTATACGGGTTGGGCTCTGTTCTGTGATGGTTCTCGACTTTCAGAGTAGATAATTTTTCCTTAAGATTGTAATAGAAAAGGAATAAAACTAAAAACTTCCGTTTTCTGACGACTGTTCCTATCGGAAGGCTTTACTTGGTTATCAGGAGAATACTAAAAGTGAATATTCACAATTGGGAACCATTTTCCAGAAGCCCCAGGTAGGACAGACTTGGCTATAAAAGACTGAACCTCTACAGCACTCTGTACTGGCCTCTCGGATTCCGATGAAAGATACGAATCAACTCCCGATGTTGGGCTTTAAAAACTCCGGCAGCTTGTTAAAACCTTGGTATAAAAATACAGAACACCACTCCGGATCGACGCAAGAAAGAATGGATATTCTTTATGACATTTTTATTGTGATTGTGTAATACACATTTCATTTTCAATTTGTTGCTATTGCTAACCTCAGAATCGATTAAGACCTAAAGCGGTGAACAGCGAGTACAAGAGTATAAAGTTATTCGAAAAATGCCTGTAAGATTGCTGCCTTTCGCGGACGAGACAGTTTACTGATATATGTTTGATTCATCCACTAGATAACTCCAGTAACACACAAGCAGTGACAGAAATAAGTTGCTTATTCAAAATGTAGTAGCTGTCCCTTTTGTTTAATTCGTTTCGTTTTTTGATACATACGCAAGTAAAAAAACAACACGACTTTTATTTATGTATTTATTCCCAACAGTATCATCTGTGCAATTATTCTGAATTTCATACTCGGCATCTGACAGTTTTTTGTATTACTCGTGCTCTTGAACATTTTGTAGTATTACATTTTTCTCATGTAGCACAAATGTTCATGCGTAACCGAGCAAGACTTCTTACTACTGCGAGAGACAGATTATCTCTGACTCGTGACATAAGGACTATGTGGATATAATATGAAACATTAGGTGTACAATGGTCTTAATACTCCTGACAGAATTGCGGAGAGTAGGATTGCAGTGGAATTGAAATTAGCGGCATTGTTGTAAGCTGCCATCTTGAACACGGAATGAAATTTGATTAATTGTCATAACGTGTCATCTTATACCAGAGGATTATGTAGCTAGGAAAATGGTTTATGAAAAATTATAATTTCATGAATGAAAAAGGTACGTTCAATTCTTTGGTTATTTTAACGTCTCCCTTGTTTGTGGCTCGGAACATTATTTGGTGTGTCGTAACTTGTAGGGAACTTCGTATCCTGCGAAATCTGTAAGCCTGCACCACTCTTATTCATGCTCTATTTTAAGAGATTAAATTCTGGACTTTATCGAAATTGATACACAACTTGGACACTGATTCCCACGCTACAGAGTCAGTACGTCGTAACACCTAAGGCCTGTTAGCATGAGTGACATAAAAGTAGATATCTTAGGTGTAGCGAAACGAATCACTTGGAAAGAAAAGTCTTCCGGTCCAGATGGTATACCAACCAGGTTCTTTTCAGAGTATGCAGACACAATAGCGCCTTTCTTAGCAATCATATACAACCGCTCACTTGACGAAAGGTCTGTTCCTAAAGACTGGAAACTAGCACATGTCACACAAATACTCAAGAATAGAAATAGGAGTTACCCATCGAATTACAGACTCATATCACGCTGAAATTTGTCGCATACTAACTTGCAGTGTAAAAAGTTTAACCTTCTGCGCTAATGCAATCAAAAGAAACGACCAGTTTAGACATGTGTAAATAATTCATGCTGCTAATTAGCATACCATGTTAGTATAATTTCAGAATTCATATAATAAACAAAAAGTTACAGTATCAAATGCGAAATTACACGAAAAACTTATAATTAAAGCATTCTCGAAGGTCTTGGAATTTTTGGAACCGACATCTTGAAAGTATCGATAACGATAACAGGCTAAAATCGTCGAGATAGTATTACATTTGTACTGAACCCTCAGAGCCCGAATCTTCTCGGACTGGGTCAGTTTTCTGTTATAGTGTACGACTCGAATTAGTTACTCGATCTATTGATTTTCTTTCTTGTCTCAATAATACCCTACAGGCAATCCTCAGCTTTTAAATGGGTTTCGCGTTAAAGTCTGTAATTGAACGGCACCAGGAAACAAATCTGATAACACGTGCTGTTTGTCAATTTTCCTTTCATGGCGCTTTGGGATCTTCGCTTTCAGAACACTTACGTTGTATACCAAAACCACTCCAGGCCATAGCAAGCTCCTGTTTATTTCCTTTCCTTGTCAACTGCTCTATATACAGAAACAGAATAATTCTATGACTTCAGTACTAATGTGTACTATTTTCGCGTCAATACGTTGCCCATATGTCATTGCAATTAATTTTCAATCCAATATGCAGGCTATCGCACATTTTTGTATTTGCACAACGTTCTTATGTGGAAGTTACTTTAGTCTTTGCCAAATAACTTTAATATTGGCTTCTCTGGTAAGGAGGAAAATGGAGAGGCAAGTATGTCTTTTTTTAAATTCTTTTATTTATTTCTTTATTGTTAATTTCAAACAAATATAGATAAAATTCCCTTTCCGTTGTACATTGCTCGCAATTTCTGCATTAAACTGTTTCAGTAGCACCGAGTGGAAAAGTTTCGCCAGGATTTCATCAGTGACTGTTTGTGCTCCTCCATGAAATTAAAAAAGTTTTGCTCCGCATGTGTGTATCTGTGTGTGTGTGTGTGTGTGTGTGTGTGTGTGTGTGTGTGTGTGTGCGAGCTCTGGACAGCACCGCTGCACGCTTGCACTGGGAGGCAGTTCAACTCCTAAACTCCGACTCTTTGCCAGTGGATGATGTAATTACATTTGGGGGAGCGTCGTTACCACCATTGTTAACTGCAACACGCCTTCTGCCATCTTCCGTCTCACTTTATGAAGTGCTTCACTGAAAAATTTATTGATGTTGCAAGGAGGGTGACAAGTACTCTTCCGCAATACGTACCAGCAGCCCTTCCATTTAGTTCTAGCAGGCGATTGTTGTAGTTGTTGTTGTTGTTGTTGTGATCTTCAGTCCCGAGACTGGTCTGATGCAGCTCTCCATGCTACTCTATCCTGTGCAAGATTCTTCATCTCCCAGTACCTACTGCAACCTACATCCTTCTGAATCTGCTTAGTGTATTCATCTCTTGGTCGGCATCTATTGTTTCAAAATCATCAGTGTTGTCTTTAAAGCAGTTGTATCACTGCTGCCGTTTTCTTGTTTTGTCTGCTGGCAATGACGTAGTCGCATTTCGTTTTATGGATGCCATACAAGAACGACACATTATATATAATTCGAGGATCTTCGACTCCGTTTTCGGAACTGTAAATTTACCTTTGATTAAACAGGTCCGTTCTCACAATTCTGTAAAGAATTGGTTCAAATGGCTCTGAGCACTATGGGACTTAACACCTATGGTCATCAGTCCCCTAGAACTTAGAACTACTTAAACCTAACTAACCTAAGGACATCACACAACATCCAGTCATCACGAGGCAGAGAAAATCCCTGACCCCGCCGGGAATCGAACCCGGGAACCCGGGCGCGGGAAGTGAGAACGCTGCCGCACGACCACGAGCTGCGGACCTTTAAAGTATTACTCAAATCGCACGTATTTATTTGTTCAGAAAATTTTGCATGTGAATCTCAAGCATTTGTTTGACGAGATCTGTACTGTCCTGTAGCAAAGAAAACATAATACGGTGGCGCAGTTTCAAAGATAAGGCAGGAAGAAGGTTGAAACGGCTCTGTGCACTATGGGACTTAACATCTGAGGTCATCAGTACCCTAGAACTTAGAACTACTTAAATCTAGCCGGCCGAGGTGGTCTAGCGGTTCTAGGCGCGCAGTCCGGAACCGCGTGACTGCTAAGGTCGCAGGTTCGAATCCTGCCTCGGGCATGGATGTGTGTGATGTCCTTATGCTAGTTAGGTTTAAGTAGTTCTAAGTTCTAGGGGACTGTCCCATAGTGCTCAGAGCCATTTGAACTTAAACCTAAGGACATCGCACACATCCATGCCCGAGGCAGGATTCGAACCTGCGACCGTAGCAGTCGCGCGGTTCCGGACTGAAGCGCCTAGAACCGCTCGGCCACAGCGGCCGGCCAGGAAGAAGGAAGATATACGTGTAGGCAAGTAAAGGTAGATAGATACCTACGAGAAATATGATGAGACTGATAATACTGCGAGCGATCTGGCAAAGCTGTGTTGCTGTTCTTGTGTAGACCGATGTGTTCATGCCTTCCTGACGCTCTGTCCGAGTTTCGGCTCAGTAAACCATCACATGATTTTTGAGAGCGCCATCGGTTTGCGTAGACCAATGTGTTCATACCCTACAGATGCCCAGTGCGAGTTTCAGCTTCATACAGCCATAATATGATTTTTGAGAGCGCCATCAGTAAAGTTTGTTTCTGTTGTATGTTACGAAAATGGAACAACAGAATTTAGAGCACCTTTATGCAATCAAGTTTTGTGTCAAGCTAGGGGTATACGCGAGTGTGACCTTTGAAAAGTTGAAACGTGCCTATGGATAACATTCTTTATCAAGAGCACAAGTTTTGCCCTGGCAAAAATAATTTTTGGAGGGCTGAGAAACATTGAAGATGAAACTGCCTCAGTGAGACACTCAGCAGACATCAGGCCGACGTTTAACAATAAGGATGATGGGTGACCTGTTAAACACTTTCACTGTACATCGAATTTTTATCGAAATTTTTGCACATGTGAAAGATTTTTGCACAAATGGCGCCGAAAAACCTCACAACTGAACGGAATGACAATAGAAGATCTTCTTGAGAGGAATGTCAATTACCATGAATGGTTCAGTCGCGTGATCACAGGTGATGAATCCTGGATTTTTTTAATATGATCCTGAGACAAAGAAGCAAAGTGAAGACGCACACTGAGACATATCCTCGATCTAAAAAAACTCAAATGTGCAAATCAATGATCAAAACTGTTGATCTGATTTTTGCTAGGTCCCGTGCCTCAGTCGACAAAAACATAACCCTTATAAGATCGGTTTGTTGTCGGTCGGTCTGTCTGTCCAACTGCTAAAAAGCCTTCTTCTCCGGGACTGACTGAAAAATGATTTTGAAATTTTATGTCACATACTAAGGTGTCAAAGTCTAGTGACTCTAGGAAGATACAAGACGACTTGCGCCAATTTCCCATTTGTGTAATGAATGGAAGCTAACCGTAAATGTGGAAAAGTGTAATTGACGCGGATGAGTAGGAAGATCAAACCTGTAATGTTCGGCTACAGTATTGCTAGCGTCCTGCTTCACACAGTCAAGTCTTTTAAATTCGGGGTGTAACATTGAAAAGCGATATAAGATGGAACGAGCATGTGAGAACTGTGGTAGTATAATATAATAAAATAATGGAGTAGATGATAATAAAATGTTGAAATGCGTGGCTTTTTAAAATGTATTGAATTAATGAGATTAATTTTTCGGCATGAATGACGAGCACAATAAGCTGAGCTATGCCTGAAAATAAGTTCGTATTAGTTCGTATTATTTTGCAGGGCGAAGTAGTTTCTTTTTCCGCTGTAGATTTGTGCTTACCATTCTTTATAATGCAACGTTTGGCCGCCGTGTTCACCTTTGAAGTCTTGACCGTGTTCCCATTAAGCTTATCGGATCTTCGTAATTTTCCAAAGTACACAGGTGGGCTTCAGTTTTTGTAATTATAGTGCTATTTGCAATAACAACTCACACGACCTTTCTGTTAATAAAACAATACTGTATTTTTCTAAACGGTCCGCATATGAAATACATACTCCTCACTTATTCATAGCGACCCCATAATGGAGCTCTACAATTACTCGCTAAAAATGGCGTGCTTCTCACTCCACTAGCTGAAAGCGAATCCTCCCTTCCTCATACTGGTACAAGAAAAACTCCTCCGTTTTTAACAACTGAAAATAATAAATACCTGATGGTAGACATAGGCTCTATGATGGGCTACCGCTTCATCTTTTCTCCTTGCCTCTGAAGAAGACGAAAACATAAAAGAAATGCAAAAGGTTTATCACAGTAGGGAAGGCGAATAGTCGACTTAGGTTGATTGGAAGAATTTTAGGAATGAGTGGTCCATCTGTAAAGGAGACTGTATATAGGACGCTGCTGTGACCTATTCTTGAGTACCGCTCAAGTGTTTGGGATCAGTACCAGGTCGGATTGAAGAAAGACGTCGAAGAAATTCAGAGACGGGCTGCTAGATTTGTTACCGGTGGGTTCGAACAACACGTGAGTGTTACGGAGAACTTGACTGGTTCCCTGGATCAAAGGCGACGTTCTTTTCGAGAAACGCTATTGAGAAAATTTAGAGACCCGGATCTGAAGCTGACTGCTGAACTATTCTACTGCCGCCAACAAACATTGTGCGTAAGGACCATGAGTATTAGTTACGAGAAATTAGGGCTCATACGGAGGCACCCCCAAAAACGTACGTTTTTCGTATTAGGTGCATTGTGCTGCCACCTACTGCCAGGTACTCGATATCAGCGACCTCGGTAGTCATTAGGTAACGTGAGAGAGTAGAATGGTGCGCTCTGCGGAACTCACGGAGTGATTGGGTGTCACTTGTGTCATACGTCTGCAGGCGAAATTTCCACATTCCTAAACATCCCTAGGCCCACTGTTTCCGTTGTGATAGTGTAGTGGAAACGTGAAGGGACACGTACAGCACAAACGCGGACAGGCCGATCTCGTCTGTTGACTGACAGAGACTACGGACAGTTGAAAAGGGTCGTAATGTGGTATAGGCAGACATCTATCCAGACCATCACACAGGATTTCCAAACTGCATCAGGATCCACTGCAGTTACTATGACAGTTAGGCGAGAGTTGAGAAAACTTGGATTTCACGGTCGAGCGGCTGCTCATAAGCCACATATCACGCTGGTAAATGCCAAACGACGCCTCGCTTCGTGTAAGGAGCGTAAAAATTGGACGATTGAACAGTATAAAAACTTTGTGACGAATCACGGTACACAATGTGGCGATCTGATGGTAGGGCGTCGGTATGGCGAATGCCCGGTGAACGTCATTTGCCAGCGTGTACAGGGCCAACAGTAAAATTCGGAGGCGGTGGTGTTTTGGCGTGGTCGTGTTTTTCATTGTTGTTTTGCGGGAACTATCACAGCACAGGCCTACATTGATGTTTTAAGCACCTTCTTGGATCCCACTGTTGAACAATTCGGGGATGGCGATTTCATTTTTCAACACGATCGAGTACCAGTTCATAATGCACGGCCTATGGCGGAGTAGTTATACGACGATAACATCCCTGTAATGGAATGGTCTGCACAGAGTCCTGACCTGAATCCTAAAGAACTCCTTTGCGATGTTTTGGAACGCCGACTTCGTGCCAGGCCTCACCGACCGATGTCGATACCTCTCCTTAGTGCAGCACTGCGTGAAAAATGGGCTGCCCTTCCCCAAGAAACCTTCCAGCACCTGATTGAACGTATGCCTGCGAGAGAGGAAGCTGTCATCAAGGCTGGGCCAACGCTATATTGAATTCCAGCACTCGATGGAGGACGCCACGA